>NW_020664517.1:1864519-1873736 GCF_002925995.2 Terrapene triunguis | reverse complement strand
CAGAAAAGCTGGCGGTGCTCCTGGTCACTGCTCATTCTAAAAATAGAACAGATAAACTTTCGAACAGCCTGGGACCGATTCTTAGCAAAAATACTGTGAACAATGGCTTGTAACAACGAATTTATGCACATAACATTAACTGAAATTATTTTTAACTATTTTAAAGTGTGTTTACTTACTTACTCTTTGTCTTTCTGATGATACCGCCATCTTGAATGGACGTAATCTAAAGGTAAATGTGTGTTTTGTCGTTTGAGGGAGGTGCATTACCGAGTGTTTATATTTTATTAAAACTCCTCGGAAATGACTTCGGTATCAAAAAAAAGAACACTCGTGGAAAAAAAGAGAGTTTTCCAAAACAAGTGGGAGAATTTATATTTTTTCACAGAGGTAAAAGATAAAATTCAATGCCTTATTTGTCAGCAAACGATTGCTGTTCCCAAGGAGTATAACATCCGTCGGCACTACGACACGATGCACTGTGAAAAATATGATGCATTCACCGGAAAAATCCGAGAGGAAAAAGTTCAGCAACTTAAAGCAGCATTTGCCAAGCAAAGACATTTCTTTTCGGAGATTAACAAGTCTAGCGAAGATTCAGTAAGAGCAAGTTTTGTGATAAGCAAAATGATAGCTAAATCATCACGACCTTTTACAGAAGGCCTATTCGTAAAAAAATGTCTTGTGAAGGCCAGCAAAATTTTATGTCCTGATAGGAAGAAAGTTTTTGAAGGCGTAAGCTTGTCTGCCAATACAGTTGCCTGCAGGATAACGGATTTAGCAGATAATGTGCAAAAACAATTGATTCAAATGGCAAAAGACTTCGAAACATTTTCAGTTGCTCTTGACGAGAGTACGGATGCATCAGATACCGCACAGTGTGCAGTGTTCATTAGAGGTGTGGATTGTAATTTGAATATAACTGAAGAATCGCTAGACTTAATGCCACTGAAGGGTCCCACAATGGGACGGGACATAGTTCAGGGACTGGAAGAGTGCATTGAAAAAGCTGCGCTGCCATGGAACAAACTTGTATCTTTGGCTACGGACGGTGCGCCATCAATGTGCTCTGAAAACGTTGGTGTGTTTGGATTATTGAAGACCAAACTGAACAGCCTCAATATACCAGGAATTAGCTTCACCAGTATACACTGCATTTTGCACCAAGAAGCCCTGTGTAGTAAAAGTCTACAAATGAAGGAAGTGATGGATGTAGTTGTTAAACCCGTTAATTTTATAAGTGCACGAGGGCTGAATCACAGACCGTTCACTTCTTTTCTAGCAAGTATGGACAGCGAATATGGGGAACTTCTGTATCACACAAGTTAGATGGCTGAGTCCTGGAGATGTTTTGAAGCATTTTTTTGCACTTAGAGAGGAGATGGATTCCTTCATGAAAATGAAAAACAAGGAGGTTCCACAGCTTGCTGATTCCACTTTTATCTGCAACCTTGCTTTTCTAACAGATGTATCTGATCACCTGAATGCACTGAACTTGAAGCTTCAGGGTAGAAAACAGGTGATTACACAGATGTATGACAGTGTTAAGTCATTCAAAGTCCAGCTTACTTTGTGGGGGAAACAGCTGACTGCTTGCAATTTGGTCCATTTCTCGACTCTGAATTCCTTAGGAAAAGTTGAACCCAAATCCTTGAAAGAATATGCAGAGATCATTTCTAACTTACACAAACAGTTTGACGTGCGGTTTAAAGATTTCAAGGCACTTGAACCACATTTTCAACTTTTTTCCACACCATTTGCTGCGGAAATTGACAACGTTGCAGAGGAAATGCAGATGGAGTTAGTGGAGCGTCAGTGTGATATCATTTTGAAGCAGAGGTATACAGATGTTGGAATTCCAGAATTCTACCGGTTTCTTTCACAAGAAAGATTTCCCATGTTATTCTCTGCTTCCGCAAGGGCAAGGGCAATGTTTGGAAGTACTTATATATGTGAACAGTTTTTCTCTTCCATGAAGATTAACACATCTGTGTTAAGGTCAAGGCTCACTGATGAGATTGGTTTCGTCTCAGGATATCAAACCTAACATTGATGCTCTCGTTGATGCAAAACGCTGCCAGCTAAGTGGCCAAAAATGAAATGACTTTTCGCATTACAGTTTTTAAAAAGTTAATACAGTGACTTTTAATAGCATACTATGTTACTCTTCATTTGTGACTATACTTTTGTATCGTTGTATGAAGAGGTGTCAGTGATGCGGCCCTCGGGCCAATGTACTAGTCCTCATGTGGCCCTCAAGGAACTTTGAATCCAGAGCATCAAGCCTCCCCAAGGAGCTGGCCTGGGAGACTCCTCCTCTTGGGCCATTGCTAAACTGCCAGCCCCTCCTCCGGCTGGGCCCCTACCCAGTTAACCCTTTGAGGGCTCGGTTTGCTCATCCTGTCCCTGAGCTTTTGGCACTGGGCCCATCTGTGGCCGCTCTGCCCACAGTAATTCACCTCAGGTCCCATTGGTCCCCTGGGGCCGGTCGGTCAGCTCGGGTACTGGCTGTGCTCTCGGGAGGGATTTATCCAAGAATCCCTTCTGGGAAGCCCCTGGGTGACCCCCCTTGTGCACTGATGTCGGCCTGTCCCCCTGGGATTCCATTCCATATCCCGACCTGCTGTCTACAAACTCGCCAGCCAGCCGCCCTGCACAGCGCAGGTCCTTCGGCCTCTTGTCCACCAGCCACATCCTCAGATCAGGGGGTCAGAGTTCATATAGTCGCTGCAGCCCTATCAGTTCAATCACGTCCTCCTTGGTCTGGGCCCCGCCCCATTCACTCACTTGCGGGTGTATCCCCCCATCAGCGTGACCAGTTCCAGATAGGTCATCCCCTGGGTCTTCTGCACACTCCAGAACCTTTTCCTGTACGGCTCAGGGGTCAGCTCAAACTTGCGCAGCAGGGCTTGTTTGAACAGCTCATAGTCCCCTGCTTCCACCTCATCCATCTGGCTGAACATCCCTATGGCCTTGGGACCCGGTAAGGGGGTGAGATGTCGAAGTCTGTCTGCAGGGTCAACCTGGTGCACATTGCAGGCCTTCTCAAAGGCAGTGAGGAAGGCATCTATATCATCCCCTTCCTTAAACTGAGGCAGCACTTTGATATCGGAGTTCTCTGCAGGCTTAGCCACCCTGGGCTCATCCCCACTCACCACGGTAGGGGTCTCTCTGCTTCTCAGCTCCGCCATCGCCAGTTCATGCTGCCTCTGTCTTTCACAATCCTCCAGCTCCTTCTGTTTCAGTTCCATTTCCAACTCCAACCGTTTCAGCTCCACCAACGGGGAACTCGGCCGTGAAGATCCACTGCTGGTCGGGTAGGTGGATCCTGGCTGCTTTCAGCCCCTTCCGTGTCCCCGGTTAGGTTGGTGGCTGGGATGACCCCTGGGGCTTCCTGGCTGTTCCCAGCCTCTCTTGCGGCCCCAGCTGGGTCAGGAACCAGCTCCTTAGAGCGATCCTCCTCTTCCAACCGAGCAATCAGCTGTGCCTTGGTGAATCTTCCAATGTGCAGCCCTCTCGTTCTCTGCACTGCTCTACAAGCTCCTTCTTAAGGAGATGGTTATAGGCCATCTCCACGCTGTTTGCCAGTGGTCACAGACTCACAGGCCTGTGCTCTCTCAGGTCATGATCCCTGGGAGGAACCACTTCAGTGCGACACCCCTTCTCGGGGGTCCACTCTCTCTCAGGGTTAAGCTATAGGTTCTTCCGCCTCCTGGAACCGCACCTCTCTGAGTCTTCAGCACACCTGCTAATCCCCCTTCATTCTACTGCTCCCCAGACACTTACTGCAGTATGCTCTGTCCACGGGGTGCAGTTGATCCCACTTCTCACACCAGTTGTCACGGAGTCACCAGGTGATGCTCTGGAACTACTCCATAAGAAGCCAGTCAGGACTCTGGGGGAGCCTCCTCTCTCTGAGCAGACTGTCTCTAGGGCAAGAAGATTACACAGCTTCCACCTTCCTGGGTCTGACCTCGGAGCATTCAGCCTCCCCTTCCACACTGTGCGCTTCCCGCAGCAAGTCCACCTGGACAGGGCTCCTTGGGAAGCCAGAGGGCCCTGCACCCCAACTCCGCAGTCAGACGTGACTCTCAGCCAGTCGGTAAAACAGAAGGTTTATTAGTCGACAGGAACACAGTGTAGAACAGAGCTTGGTATTACAGACATCGGTGACTTTCAGCCAAGTCCTGGGCCAGACATCCTGGACTCTCCCTCTTCCAGTCCCCCCACGCAGACTGCCTGCTTGGTCACATGGTGAAATCCCCAACTATGTGGGGGAGAGAGAGGCTGCACAAAGGAGATCATGTAGAACCAATTGCGAAAGGAGCCGGTGTCCTGACTGAAACCCAGGGAACCAAGATGCACCAGATCTCCACCCCAGGAAGGGCACTGTGCTTCAGGACATCATCACTGCCTGTCTGTGGTGGCCCTGGGACTAGGGTCTGGTGACCTCTCCAACATCCATAGAGAAGCCAACTCTGTGGGGATCTGATCTATTGATGGGCATTTCTGGGGCACCTGTCACTGTCGAATCAAAAGAGAGACCATGGCTTAAGATGGCAACTTGCCTGGAAACCGAGCATTGAGGCCGGTGAGCCCGGCAGGGGCTGGGTGCGCGGCTGCAGGGATGTGGGAAGCAGGAGGCAGTGTTGCAAATCTCTCCATGTTTTCAGTGCACAGGGAGGCGAGCGTGTTAGGCGATCTGTCCGGTGCTAGCAGGACACTTCCCAGGAAGAACACCTAGCACCTTTCAGCACAGGATCTCAAAGCCCTTTCTGGACATTCGTTAACCAACGGGAGCCTGCATGTGGGTTTGTGCAAATGAGCTTGTGCCCTTTTGCTTCCTCCTTTACAATGAAGACGGAAACGGGCTTGGTAGGAAAATAAAATCAATCCTGCTTGTTTTTCTACCTTCAGAATCTCAGGAATTCCAGTCTGGCTTTGTTCGAACCCCCTGAATGTCCCACAGCCTGGGCTCCCTCCAAGAGCTGTGTTTTAGCAAAGACGCCCTTCCTCCCCCGTGTGCACTAGGCATTGGAGTTAATTGTGTGTTAACAAAAACAAACTGAAAGCAAAGGCCCTGAGTCTCCTCTCACTGACACCAGTTTTACCCTGTGTAACTCCACTGAATTCAGTGCAGTTACTCCTGATTTACGCCAGTGTGAGTCAGAGGAGAACCAGGTCTGGAGAATTTGAAAGAGTCCGACGGAAAATAGTTTCTCCATTCAGTTGCTCACCTTCTCTCTTAGCTCTTCACGAGTTCTCATGTCACTGGGGAATCTCCCAGCCTAGATAGACCCTGAATTTCCAAGGGTTAAAAAACCAAGCACTTTTCTGTGGGACAAAACCCTGTCTTGGGGCCTTTCTCCGTCAGAAGCAGGCAAGCCCGGTTGTTTTCTCCTTGAAGGCTCTCGGTCTCCCCAGGGTCGGTATTTAGCTGTTACACAGGTAGGGAAGCTGACCCCCAGAGCTATGGTTATGCAGCGAGTCGGCAGTCAGGGGGGTTTGGACACGGGAGTTCCTCCCCCCCCCCCCCCCAGGCCATGCTGTGGTGAATTCTCCCTTTGTAGTGTATGCGCTGTGTAGAGCAGCATCGGTCTGGGACAAAGATCCATTTGTGCCTGGCTGCCTCCTGAAGTTACAGCCTAGGCTATCCTTTCCACCCAGCCCTCGCATATCTTGCACCAAGGCCGGCCAGCTGGCGTTTCCCTCGGCTTCGGGGGAGCTGAGCAGGCGCATTTCCACAGGCCTCACTCCTCTCCCTGTCGCAGCAGCTAGGGCCCAGTGGAGGAGGGAATCCCATCGCTGGCATGGATGGATGGAGCCGAGAACCCACGTCCCTTATTGCAAGGCCTGTCTGTGGCCTGGGGCGCTGGTTATTGTACGGAAAAGAGGGTTTCACCCTGGCTGGCTGTAAGGCCCAGCAGCCTGGCCCCCGCACAGGGGCCTCTGGTAGCTGAGCTGGTGCTACCGCTAGTAGGCTGCACCAGAAGAAACCCGCCAGATCAACCGCACAGTGATGCTGCCGCCCAGCCCTGCGGGTGCCCTGCCAGGGAGCGAGCACCTTCCTCCCTCCCGCCAGCCCTGCCCTGCCCGTCGGGAAGGCCTGCGTGTGAGCTGGGCTCTGTGATTCCCAGCGTAGGCAGCGGGAGCTGTGGTGTGTACCTGGGGTCTGGGCAGGTCTGGACTCGGGGGCTAGCTCGGCTACACTGCCATTTTTAGCATGCCAGCTTGAGCAGAATCAGCCCTCTCCACTCAAATGGAGACGGTCCCATAGCACCAGATCCATGGGGAGGCTGCAGGTGGCGAGCCTATGGCTAGCCACATGCAAGTGGCTACTGAGCAGGCCTGGAAGCCAGTGGTCTCCTTTCTTCTGTCCTTCCCTGCTCCCACTGGATTGCGGCGGGGTGTCGGGTGAGAACCAGGAGGAAGCCAAGGGCTGAGAGGGAATGCAGCCCCGAGTGGCTTTCCGCTTGCAGAGAGTTCCAGCAGACGCAGGATCGGCGCCGAAGAGTGGGAGAGGATGGCAGGAAGGAAGGAGGAGAGATGAGAAAGGGAGGCAGAGAAAACAGAAGAGAAAGGAATGAGCAGCTCTCTCTCCTCTCCTCCCCAGTGCTGCCAAACCTTGAGTTCACCTCCCTGTCCTCTACTCCAACCACCCCTAGCCGCCCTCCCCCCATGGGAGAAACGTCTCCCTATAAACAAACCCGGCTTAGTTTTAAACAGGAAGACTGTCTCCGACTCTGGACAAGCTTTGCAGCAGCCCGGGGACCTTTCTGCCGGGGCTTTGTGTGCGTGCAGTCACCGCGCAGACAGCCCTGTGCTGTGGACAGCATTGCAAGTCCCGAGTGTCTCTCGACTCGTGGACGACCTCCAGCGAGCCTTGGTCAGGCTAAACTGCAGAAAGCTGCGTTCTGCAGGGGCCGCAGGGCCAGCGCAGCCGCCTGCTGCATTCGCTGCCTCACAGCCCCATCGAGCTTCTCTCGCACTGGGGAGGTGTCGTCTGTATCGCTTCTGCATAGCGCCGCTCCGGGTCGGCAGAGCACAATGAGATCGTTTTGGCCGTTGGTATTCCTTGAGGGCTCCGCACCAGAGCCAGCCTTGGCGGTTTTGTGTGCCTTACAGAGCAGTTTTGTTCACTCCCCACAGCAGTGCTGCCAACTGTGTCCGTTTTATCGGGAGTCCTGGTGTTTTTCTGAAAGCCCCACGTGAGATGGGGAGAATCTCAGGGCTGGCCTACACTGAAAAGAGACGCCTCGCTACATCTCCCCGGGGCAGGAAAGTATCCCCTCCCCCCGAAGAGCTGTAGTTAAGCAGTGGTGCCACTGTCGTGTTTTATGTGTAGCCATCAGCTCAGCTTTCATTTCGCAGAAAAAGGAAAGTTTTTCTAGCCCCCATGGTTGCAGAGAAAAGCTTGAAAACATATTTGGGAGTGGGAAGGAATTTCCCCCCGGGTCAGATTATCTGGGACCTTCGGGTGTTTTGCTCTCCCCTGCAGCGTGAAGTGTGGGTTGTTTGTTGGGATCATCGGGGTCATGATCTATATCCAGGCATTGCAGGGGCCATGGGCACTGGTGCACCTCGCTCCCTCCTGTTCTCTGCCTGTGGTAGGCAGCAGGTTAGTCTCCTGAGAGCTGTGGTACTCGGTTTACTTTCTGTTGTTGGGTCAGTGCGTGGGTGCAGGGTGGTGCTGGTGGCCTGTGAGATACAGGAGGTCAGACTGCTGATCTGGTGCGCCCATCTAGCCTTGAAGTCTATGACGAGATCCCTGAAAGTCCTCAACAGCAGAAAGCTGATAGAGAACCCAACGTTGATTGTATTTTGAAATCTCATGATTTCAAGCCCAATCTTGTGATTTTGGGGGGCCAGACCCATGATTTTTGAGTCCTTGACATAGGCGCCGACTTCCCCTGTACCGGTGGGTGCTCAACACCCCCCCTGCCCGCCCCTGACCCACCCCTGCCCTGCCTCTTCCTGCCTCTGCACCATCCCCATTCCACCCCTTCCCCAAAGTCCCCGCCCCTTTCAGCTGTTAGGCGGCAGGACACACTGGGAGGGAGGGGGAGGAGCGGGGACGCGGCACGCTCGGGGAGGGGGGTGGGGGGTGCTTGGCTGCTAGTGGGTGCAGAGCACCCGCTAAGTTTTCCCCGTGGGTGCTCCAGCCCCGGAGAACCCACGGAATCGGCGCCTATGGTCCTTGGGATTGGTGATTGTGGTCCAAGAAAGTCACTCCTGTGTGCCTAGGCCAGCTGGAGGACGGAGAGAGTCCACAGGATGATTCTCTGGCATCCCCCCTTGTACAAACAGGGTGGGAGGAGGCGGCTCTCTGAGTCTTGTCTCACCAGCAGCGTCCTGCTGCAGAAGAGGTGCCCCCATGGGGTGGGGAGGTCTGGGCAGAGGCTCGAGACATCCCAAAAAGCTTTCCAGGGAAGAGTTGTCCCGACCGGCTGGGCCCCGGGGGCTGTGTGCGCTGGTGGGTTTTAGCACAGCTGTAGCACTTCAGCCTCCAGCAGGTGCAGCCTCGAAGCAGGTCGCATTAAGCCACCTCTGTGCCCTCTCTCTTTGGGGCTGCTCTTTGTGGCCAGCAGCTCTTCTACCGCATGGCTGCCTGCCCCAGAGCTGCCTCGGGGCAGCTCTGCAACCTGAAGTTATCTGGAATCCCCAGAGGGATGTGTTATGGGGAGTCCCGGCTCTGACCTCAGCACCCCCTCTGGAATTCTCCTGCTACAACCCTCCTTCACTGTCCCTGCCCTCTGGGAGGGAGAGATGGAGTGTCGTCCCCATTTTATAGATGGGGAAACTGAGGCATGGAATGGCTAAAAGCAACGTTTCCAGACTTGGTATGTAAATTCAAGCGCCTTCATCCGTATCTGGGAACCTAAATAAATACAGCTGGGCTGATGTCCAGAGCAGAGCTGACCCTGCCTGGCCAACAGGGGCATTTGAGCTCGACCTTCAGTGCTAAGGCCATGAGCCTCCACTGCAGAGCAATGACAGGACAGGTGGAACTGGGAACTGTCCCACCCCAGGAGGCCTCTGGGAAATGCCCCTCCCTCCTGAGACGGGATGGGGGGACTTCTGGGGTGGCTCCATCATGCCTGCAGTGAGACAGAGAGAATGCTGAGCTATCACCTTCCTGCCTGGTGTGAACCAGGGGCCCCCTCATCTGATGTGGGGCAGAGGGGATTCTGGGATGGCGCCCTCCTGTCCGGTGTGG
>NW_020664517.1:1849804-1864509 GCF_002925995.2 Terrapene triunguis | reverse complement strand
CCCTCCTGTCCGGTGTGGGGCAGCAGGGAACTGGGGGCTGGTACCCTCCTGTTCCGCGCAGGAGAGAGGAGTTGGGGGTTACCCGTGGGCAGTTGAGTTAGGAGCAGCTGGACAAGGCGATGCTCTTGGGTGGGGGGAGGGGGAGCCAGCGGAAATGAATTCTTGCCTGACCTGGCTGTGGAGCTGAGGCGGGCGATGAGCTGTGGGAAGAGCGAAGGAAATGAGTTCACCCAGCCTGCCCCCTCAGTGCAGCGGCACAGCAGGTGACAGTGACGACCAGCAGCAAAAGGAAAGGGGGCAAAGTGGCCCATAGCTGGGGGTGGGGGAGGGTTGCTGGACCGTTTCTCACAGCAGAAGGCAAACCTGCGTGGTGGGGAGGGAGGGCATGGGGTGAGGGCAGGCGGTCTGCTTCCACAGCCACTGGAGCTGTACCCCACAGAGCCGTGGAGGGTGGAAAACAATGCTTTGTCTTTTGAGCAGCTCCCTGGGAAGTAGTGGTTATTATCCCCTTGCCAGGGGGAGGAAAGTGAGGCGAGGTGACAGAGAGAGAACCTAGGCGTTCTGACTCCCAGTCCCCTGCTCTAACCACTAGACGAGACTGCCTTCCGGGGGGGGAACAGACCCCAGGAGTTCTGACGCCTAGTCATCTGCTCTAGCTACTAGTCCGTAGTTCCTTGTTACACTGGGGTATAACCCCAGAACTGTGATTCCCGATCCTGTGCTCTGACTCCGCGGCCACGTTCCCTTGCCCCGGTGGGAACAGAACCGTGGGGCCTCTGTTCTGGGTGCCTGCTCTGGCAGGGGGAGGAGGGGGAGGAGCAGGGGCCATGGGTTAGATTCAATGAGCTGCTGTTCACAGGTGGTGCTGCGGCTCCCACTGCCCATGATGACCAGGTGTCCGGTTTTCGACTGGAACAGCCGGTCGAAAAGGGGCCCTGGTGGCTCCGGTCAGCACCGCCGACCAGGCTGTTAAAAGTGCGGTCTGCAGTGCTGCAGCGCTAAGGCAGGCTAGTCCCTACCTGCCCTGGCACCACGCTGACCCGCAGAAGCGACCAGCAGGTCCGGCTGCGCCCCAAACCCCTCATCCCCGGCCCCATCCCAGAGCCCTCACCCCCCTGCACCCCAAACCCCTGCCCCAGCCCAGAGCCCCCTCCCGCACCCCAACTCCCTACCTTAACCCACAGCCCCCTCCCACACGCCGAATCCCTTGGCCCCAGCCTGGAGCCCCCTCCTGCACCCCAAACCCCTCATCCCCAGCCCCACCCCTGAGCCTGCACCCCCAGCCAGAACCTTTACCCCCTCCCACACCCCAAGCCCCTGCCCCAGCCCAGTGAAAGTGAGTGAGGGTGGGGGAGAGTGAGCCACCGAGGGAGGGGGAAATGTAGTGAGCAGGGGTGTGGACTCAGGGAAGGGGTGGGGCGGGGCCTCGGGGAAGGGGCGGGGCTAGGGTTTTCAGTTTTGTTGGCAGCCCGGTGCCTGCTGCTGAATTGATTGAGGATGGGGAAGAGCAGGGGGACCCGTGCTGCCCACCCAACCCCCAGGCCTAGGGGGACCCACACCCTAGCTGTCCCATAGCAAGGAAAGGCCCACACTCCAAACTGTCTCTCCCCCGGATCTAAGCAGCCATTTTTCTCTCCTGTGCGTCTCTCTGCCTCGCTGGGGCCTGCCCGACCCTTTGCTAGATCTGTGTATTGCAACTCATTGTTCCACCTCCCGCTGCAGCTGGGGGATGAGTTCTTGGTGTGGCTCCCGCCTCCCCCCACCACGCACACCTCCCCCCGCGGTAGAATGTCAGGGATAAAGCACCTGTTGGGGGGACATTCCCAAGGGAAAAGGGCCAGGCTGAATGGCCCGTAGCCGCAGCCAGCCTTGGCTCGCAGGCAGCGGGTTGTTTCAGCGGCACTAACTGGGACAGGATTGGTGGCTCGGGCAATGGGGAGCAGGAGCTGGGAGTGTGATTATTTATGGAGTGCCAGAGGTGCTTTGCACACAAGCCCACAGTCCAGTTAGATGCAGGCCAGCGGGGGGATGGCAAACCAAGATTCAGGGGGAGTGGGGGGGGAAGGGCTCCAGCCAGGGAAGGAGCATGCGCACGGTGTGCTTGGGGATGAACGTGCCCTGGTTCGTGAGAGGTTTTGTTTAGAAAAGACAATGTGCTACGATGCGATGGGCTGGGTGACGCTGCCCTGTACTGGAGACTGGTCAGCGGTGTGCCATAGGCCCGATACTGCTCCTACCTGCCGGTGCGTTTCCAGGAGCAGGAAGGGGCCTGTTTTGGAGCATGAGTATCTGAGTCTGGTCGGCTGGAAAGGCCTG
The DNA here is from genome assembly GCF_002925995.2 of Terrapene triunguis. Lineage (NCBI taxonomy): Eukaryota > Metazoa > Chordata > Testudines > Emydidae > Terrapene > Terrapene triunguis. The sequence continues at coordinate 1,862,193 of NW_020664517.1, read as the reverse complement.
GGTGGATGTGGGGTGAAGCACAGCAGTGGTGGCTAGGAATTGATGCCAGAATCATAGAAATGTCAGGCTGGAAGGGACCTGAGGTCAGCTTGTCCAGTCCCTTGTGCTGAGGCAGCGCCATTGAACCTGGCTCGAAGGAGCAAAGGCCCCCAGGAGGCAGAGTCTGGCTGGGGACAGGGAGGCACTGGCCAGAAGAGTTCAAGGGGGAGATGCTGATTCCCTGGTGGGTCAGTGTGTGGGGGGGGGGAGGGGGAGGTCAGTGTGTGGGGGAGGGGGGATCTGTGTGTGTGGGGGGGGTGTCTCCTGCTGCGGGAAGGGAGATGGGCCTTTCCCCTGTACAGCTGGACTTGGGAGCAGGCCTGAGGCTCGGGCACAGAGCAGCTGAGGAGGGACTGGGCTGCTGGCAGGAATCATGGGCTAGGCCTGTGAGGGTCTCTAAAGCCTGTGTCAGACCCCAGCAGTGCCCTGGGTGTGAATGGGATTGGCCCCCTCCCCGCTGTTGAGCACCCCCTCCCCCCCCGGGGGGGGGCCAGAGACTTGGGGATGGGGAATCAAGCAGGGGTTTAACCCCCAATTGTTGGGGCACTTCAGCTCTCCGAGCTGGGTGCACGAGGAGAAGTGGGAGCCCCTTGCCCCCGGTGCCTGCCCCGTCCCTGAGGCTGAGCAGGGGAGGCCTTCCCTGCACAGCTCTGGATTGGAGAGCAGCTTGAGATCACATTGCCCCCCCAGTCCCAGCTCCTTCCCAGGCCGCGAGCCCCGGAACAGCCTCCCGCTCCCCCAGCAGTCTCTGCCAGCCTGAGAGGCATGTTGCTCTCCTCGCCTGTTCTCACGGTCTCTGCCTGGAGTTGGGGATGCTGGATGCTGGGGGGCAGGCTGCCAGCCATCTCCGGGCCTGGGCTGCCCCCTGGTGGCCATGAGCGGGGCTCTCTGGTGAGGAAGGCTGGGATAAAGCAAGATAGACTCCCTGGGCCAAATCTATCCCTGGAGTAAAGCCATCCATCCCCATGACACCAGTGCCCCGGTGGGCTCAGCCGTCAGCTCCCCACGGGTTTTGAGGCTCTGGAGACCTCCTACCCCAGTCAGGGGGTTGGTTCCTGACATGGCTACATGAGAGGATTTGCACTGACTGGCTTACAGTAGGGAGCAGGGGAGACTGGCCTGATCCTCCTCCTGTGCCCCATTCCCTGAATGCCAGGCTCTTTGCAGCAGATTTCAGGGGCGTTGCCAGTGAAGGCTACCGTGAGAATGGGACGGGTTCTGGACTCAAGTGTCAGGGTGCGCCCAGCGCAGCCCATGGCCTTAGTCACTAAACCCCGCAAAGCCAGAGCCTCCCTGCTGCTTTTGTATGATGTGTGTCCGGTGCGCTGATTCAGCAAAGCGGGGCTGCACCCAGAGAGCTCTGCAGCTGGACAGCCCAATCCGGGGGGGGGGGGGTGTCCCTGCACCGAGTCTCTTCCAGCTGGAAAGGAAAATCCAGCTCCGGTACTTGTATTCCCCCCCCCGATTCCCATCTGACTCTACCGTGTTTCCCCGAAAATAAGACAGTGTCTTATATTAATTTTTGCTCCCAAAGATGCGCTAGGTCTTATTTTCAGGGGAGGTCTTATTTTTCTTGTCCTGGCGGCGGCCTTATATTCCGGGGTGGCCTTATTATGGGGAGGTCTTATTTTCGAGGGATGCCTTATATTACAGCGAGAGGCAAAACTGGAAGTAGGTCTTATTTTCGGGGAAACAGGGTAGTGCACTCTGCCTTGATCCGCAAAAAGAACAGGAGTACTTGTGGCACCTTAGAGACTACGCAAAAGAATAAATGGACACAAATCTGACATCAGGAATCATAACATTCAAAAACCAGTGGGAGAACACTTCAACCTCTCTGGCCACTCAGTGACAGACTTAAAGGTGGCAATTTTGCAACAGAAAAGCTTCAAAAACAGACTCCAACGAGAAACTGCTCAACTAGATACCATCAATTTAGGCTTGAATAGAGCCTGGGAATGGCTGAGCCATTACACACATTGAATCTATTTCCCCATGTTAAGTATCCTCACACCTTCTTGTCGACTGTCTGAAATGGGCCTTCTTGATTATCACTACAAAAGTTTTTTTTCTCCTGCTGATAATAGCTCATCTTAATTAATTAGCCTCTTACAGTTGGTAGGGGAACTCCCACCTTTTCATGCTCTCTGTATGTGTATATATCTCCTCACTATATGTTCCATTCTATGCATCCGATGAAGTGGGCTGTAGCCCACGAAAGCTTATGCTCCAATCAATGTGTTAGTCTCTCAGGTGCCACAAGGACTCCTGTTCTTTTCGCGGATACAGAATCTGCCTTGGTCGCGCCGCACTTGGGCCAGCCACATGGAAATCCTGCTCTGGACTCTGCTGTCCCCTCCCCACAGGAACGGACTGTGGCTGTAGCACTTTCCCCTGGGTGCACGTGCTGCCCCCCGGCTTGCAGCCATAGTGCCAGGCTGGTGCCCAAGTGCAAGGGGCTGCGCTGTGGTTCAGTGACGATGCTCCGATGACAGGGCTTTTCTCTCCCTGCAGGAGCCACAAGAGACATCGGCTCGGCACTGACCCGGATGTGCATGCGGCACCGCAGCATAGAGGCCAAGCTGAGGCAGTTCACCAAGTAAGTCTGCTGGGCACCGGTGACACGAGTTTCCCAGCCGCAGCCTCCCCGCCCTAAGGATGAAGGAAGTGGCAGTAAGTCTCTTCACACTGCGACAGGCACCCAGACAGCTTTGTCCCGCCCAGGGCCTGATCCAGGGCGGTGCTGAGCCCCCAGTACAGTCCTTGGGTGCAGCTGGGAGCTCTGCATTTCTGAGGTGACTTGGGCCCCATCTGTAAAGGTATTTAGGGGCTGCCCTGCTCAGCACTGCAAGGCCAGCGCCCGGGTCTGCAAAGGTATTTTAGCCACCTCGTTCCCAGCGGCCTCTTTAACCGGGCTCGCTCTGGTGTCTCCTTGGCGCAGCGCCCTGATGGAGAGTCTCGTCAACCCCCTGCAGGACAGGATTGAGGACTGGAAGAAAACGGCCAACCAACTGGACAAGGACCATGCGAAAGGTAAAGCCCAGGTGACAGGCGGGGGGATTGGCTATTCTCCAGGGGATAGTGGGGGGCATGCCCTATCCACCGGGGGATGCACTGTGCCCGGGGGGAGGGGGCACGTCCTATCCACCGGGGGGAATGCACTGTGCCCGGGGGGGAGGGGGCACGTCCTATCCACCAGGGGTGGTGCACTGTGCCCGGGGGGAGGGGGTACGTCCTATCCACTGGGGGACGCTGTCCCTAGGGGATGGGGGAGAACGCGCAGTGCCTGAGGGAGCGGGGGGGGGCAGCAGAGCCCTGAACAGGAAGTGGGGGGGATGCCTGTTAGGGATGTAAAAGGTTAACCCCCCTTAACCGTTAACCCCGGGCTCGCCAGCCAGAGCGGGCTCAGCCGCACCGGCCCTGGCAGGATCGGTTATTGAACCAGTTAGCCGTTTAAACGACCTATTTTAATTGTTTAAACGGTTAACTTTTAAAACGGTATTTACATCCCTAATGCCGGTACCCGGGGGAGGAACACGCTAGGCCCGGGGGAGGGGCTCGCTGTCTATCTGAGGATGGGGGCGGGGGCAGGAAGCTGCAGTAACAGGGGCGGGGAATGTCCTGTGCTCAGGGAGGTGGGGGCCGTGGGGCAATGTGTCATACCCTCCCCTGAGCATAGTGCCTCCCTGCGCAAGGCCGGCCGTGGGGGGGAGACAGACTGCACCCTGGGAGGAGAGCTTCAGGGGAACCAGACTGGAGGGGAGGGGCATGGGGGGAACTATGCTGCAATGGGGGGAGGAGCTCGAGGTGGGGCCCATGTAGCAACAGGGCGAGGGGGGACCACGCCATGCCTGGGAAGGGAGGGCAGTGGAGGGGCGGGAGGGGGGACCACGCCATGCCTGGGAGGGGAGTGGGGGACCACGCCATGCCTGGGAGGGGCGAGGGGGAACCACACCGTGCCTGGGAGGGGAGGGGAGGGGGGACCCCACGCTGTGCCTGGGAGAGGCGGGTTAGGGGAATGTCCTGGGTCGGGGCAGGAGGAATCGTGGGCCGGCTGGGCGGAGGGGTCTGGTGTCCCCGCCTGGCGGCCATGACACATCTCCTGGTCTGTTCTGTGTCCTCAGAGTACAAGCGAGCCCGCCACGAGATAAAGAAGAAATCCTCTGACACGCTGAAGCTGCAGAAGAAGGCCCGCAAAGGTAAGAGCCCTGCCTGACCCCCCATGAGCTATGGGCCTGCCCCCTTGTGGGGGTCTCATCTGCTTTCACACCCAAGCAAGGCTGGGCTGGGTCAGGTGTGGCTGGAGAGGCCCTGGTGCCCCATGGCTCTAGGGGTCACTGTGCTGCCTTCAACTTGAGACCTTCCCTGAGGCCGGGGGCTCTGATGGGGAGGAAGTAGTCAAGACCCCTGTTCACGGTCTCCCCTCCAAGGCAGGACAGAGACCCCAGTGCCACCTGGGCATCCTGGCTCAGGGTTGAGCGTACAAGCGAGCTCCTCGTCCTGCTAGCCACGTTCCAGCTCTGCCTCCCTTGGTTCCCTCCGCAGCTTGAGCTGGGACCAGGATTCTTCTTCCCCCTCCTGCCCCCAGGGTCACGGTATGTCTGCTGTGAAGCAGCCAGTCTGCTCCGCCCCAGAGTTGGCTGCATTCTGTTGTAGCTCACAGGGCAGTGGGGAGGTTTAATTAACAAATGCTGCCGCCATTTGTGCTCCTGGGACAGAGAGTAGCAGACCAGCCTAGTTCTTCAGCTCTAGGTGTTGGGAAGATGGCTTTGATGCTGACAGTCGGGATCCATCTCGGGGGGTTTGTGGGGCTCAGTGACAAGGTTCAGTGGGTGAACAAGCCTGCTGCATTCACCGCGCCCTGTGGCCATGACCCCAGCAGTCTCTGAGGACTCCTGCGGTGGAGATGGCCATGGGGAGCAGGCTGCACTGGGAGGGTTCCAGGTGGGCCGAGAAGGGCAGGGAGTGGAGGCAGCTCAGGCACTGGGGATCCGGCTGGCACCGATGAGCACTGCTTGCGAGGAAGACCAGGCTGGGGAGTCCCAGCCAGGCACTCGCAGGGCACTGCATGAGGACGTTGTCAGAAGAATTTTGGGCATGACAGAGCATTGCTCAGCACAGGGTTCGACAGCAGATCAGTGGTACGCAGGCTCGGTGGAGACGGGGACCCCGTGGGGCACCGACCCCCAGTTGGGGCCTGTGGCCTTACTGCAATGATAAGAACAAACAGCGCCCCTAAAATACCCTCTCCAAAGGCTCCCTGCAGGGAACCCTCCCTTTGTCCGACTGCCCTTATCCCCAGGCACCCAGGGGTGGGGGTGGATCACACAGTCCAGCCACTCCCCCAGCTCCCTTCAATTCCTCATGCTCCAACCCAACACACAAGGAGTTAACACCTCGCCCAACGCAGGATGGGGGCATGCAGGGGGCCCACACGTGTCTGAGCCATGTGTGGGAAGAGGGTGACTGACCTGCCGGCCCTGGGGAGGTGGAGGGGGCAGAGTGTCCGTACATCAGCCTGTCTTTCACACATTCTCTCTCTGTCTCTCTCTCCTCTTTCCTCCCTTCCACATCCTTCCTCCTGTAGAGCTACTTGGTAAGTCAATCGGTGCGAGCCAGCTCCATCCTGCTCCCCCAGCCCTCCCTTGTGACCTGCGCTTCATTTATCTCTGTCTCCCCTCTGGCTGAGCTCAAAATGAAACTAACCCGAGTCAGACTGCACTGGTCCAGGCCTTCCCTGCTTGCCTGCCTTTCTGGGCCGGTGCCCCCTCGCTGTGGGTGGGCATGGAGCTCCAGGCCAGGCTAGCTTCACCCCATATGGGTGGCTGCAGCAAGGCACGTGCCATGCGCTTGCTCCAGAGTCTCGTCCAGGGGGTGGCCCAGGCGTTCAGCTCTGGTTCCCGGGCAGCGGGGTGGCCCCTTCCGTCCTGTGGCACCTCCGCCGTGCTGAGCTTGTTCTGCCCCCCATGTGCTGTCAGCTGCAATGGTGCCATGCCTGGGTTCTAGCTGAGAGCTGGGAGATCTCGGGGAATCCCCGTCTCCACCCCCAAAGGCTGCGGGGAGGATGTTCCCCGCTCGTGTGCAGGTGAGGAACAGCGCTCACAGAGAGCAAGGTCCCCCGCATGCCCCAGCCTCTGGAGTCCTGCCCCCTGTGCTGGCTACAGCCCCATCCGCGGGTACGTCCCTCTGCCAGCTGAGCAGGCCTGACGTCCCTGTGGCGCATTGGAAACGCGAGGATATGGCAGCCCCTCTAGGGGGTCAGAGCCCCCATGTACACCCAGCAAGCATGGGTTTCATATCCAGCCCTCCCGCCCCGGCTTTCTCCTCTCTCTCTCTCTCTCTCTGCCCTGTTCCTTCAGGGTTCGCATGCTGTAAGCCATGTGGTGAATGCTGAGATTTCCCTGCCGGAGGCCCAGATCCCTCCTGGAGAGTGACACGGATTTCCAGCCCCAGTTGGGCCTGTGGGAAGCCATTTCCCCTTGCTCTGCACTCCAGCTCCCATCTGGCTCTGTCCCTGTGCCTGCTGCCCACTAGCAGGGTCTCTGATTGCTGCCTCCTCCCACCCTCGCTGGGCTTTTGATGTCTAGGAGGCAGGAGTTTTCCCGGAGTAACCCTTCCAGTGACACCTGAGCTGTGGTGCTTGTGCCAGCTGGACTGGCTTGTGAGTCCCTCCCGCTGGCCTGTCTCTGAACCGTTGTGTGTCAGAGAACTCCCAGCCAGGGGTCTGTTCCGGGATCCCCACTCCCACTGCCCAGGCCAGCTCTTCACTCCGGGCATTGTGCCCACGTTCCTGCGGCTTGGCTCTGGGCTTTGGGGCTGGCCAGATAGGAAATTCAGACGGGGATCCAGGTCCAGATTCCAAACTGCCACAGACTGGGCCAGGGGCTGATTCGGACCCTCTCTCCTGTGCCCAGGCAGCCCTCTCTGGCACTCTGCCTGCTGCCTGGTACCCCTTTGTGCAGCGCGATCTCAGCACTCACCCACCGCAAGTTTGGGTCTCTCCACCTCCTGGCCTGATTAGCCTCTTGACTGTCATCCTGGGAACTCCTCGTGTCACCATCTTTCTCCTCCGTTCCCCTGGCCTTTCTGCCTGCCAAGCCTCTCGGTCGTCCGGCTTTACCTTCTCTGCATGGGAATTGCTGGGGGGCGGTGGCTTGTTGGAACTCCATGGAGTTCATATCCTCATGTCCCCAACGCCGCCCTGGGCCCCCTCACATCAGGGACTGGGGGATCCCATGCGCAGGAGGGAGCCCCACGTCCAGTGCTCAGCCTGGCCTGCTTGGATCAGGCCTTTGAGCTGGGGTCGGTCATTTCCACAGGCTGCCCCGACAGAGTGAAGCTGGGGGAGATGCCATCTGCTCTGTTTCATGCAGGTGGCACCGTGGCCCCTAAGCAAGGAAGCTGGGGGCCCCGCCAACCTAAAGCGCTCACTCCTCGGCTCCTCTTCGCTTTGCTTGCTCTGTCCATGCATGTGTGTTTCATCTTCCCACCCTGGACTAACGCCTGGGCACTCCTGCGCCCACTGCATGGGTCACATTCTGCCCCGTTGGACGAACTGATTCACCCAAACCTCTCAGCTCTCCATAGTCCACTGGCTTGTGCCTTCCTCCAGCCACAAGACGAGCAAATTCCTCCCCGGTGCAACTCCAGGGCTTTGGTGGGGCTGCCCCAGGGATGAATTTAGACCCATGTTGTTAAATGTGATGTTGGGGGGGGGATGGGGAGGGATCCAGCAAGGGAAACTCCTGCAAGGTGAGTGTGAAACTGACATGGACTGGGGAGGGCTGGGGTGGGGGCTGGGAGGAGAGCCAGCGTGCCAGGTTATGACACTGGTCCGGGTGCGATGTCCAGCTGGACAAAGCAGGGCTCTGCATCTGCCATCCTGAAGCAAAACCCCTGGGTTGGTTGGGTAGGGCTGGAGCCTGACGTGGAGGCCAGACCACCCAGGTGAGGATGGGGCTTTCTGCCGCATGACCCAGCCTCTGGGTCAGCTCGACCGACCCCTGCCGGGGCCCACACAGAGAGAGGTTCAGAGCGCTGAGCTGGCGAAGGCAGCTGGGATTCTAGTCAGCCGCTGCCTCTGCTGTGGAATCCACAACAGAAAGAAGCCAGTGGAGGGGCCCACGGAGACTGGAGATCTCTGAACCCAGCAGATGGAGAGAGCACCTTTCCCTGTCCTGCGGGTCTTTTATAGCACTGTAGCTAGGAACAGGCTGAGCGACGTCCTTCCCTGGGGCAGATGGCACATGGCCTGTCGTGTCTGTTGTGGTGGACGATTAGCCCCGGAGCTAACCCGCAGCCTCGTGGTTTGGGCAGAAGGCCTCCTCCGTAGGCCTCGGGAAGGACTCCAGAGCTGTATTGCCCCGTGGGGATCCTGAGCAAAGCCAGCCACTGGCTTTTTTCTGTGCCAGTTCCCCTTACGTGGCCAGATGTGGCATCCCTCAGGGAGCCCAGAGCATCCCAGCAGAGGGGGTTCTCACAGCAGGCTGTGTCTCAGGAGGGCCCTTGACATGCTGGCAGGAGGCTTGTTGGCGTTACGTTACTTTCCGGTCCTCGAGGGACTTCCCCCCAAGTGACCTGGCGCTGGGGGTTCAGCGGGCCTGGGACTGCATGGCGGCCGCCTGCAGCGGGGGAGCTCATAGGCTGTAATCGTCAGCAGTCCGGTAGCAGTCGCCCTAAACGCTCTGCGAGATGCTGTGCTGGCGGCTGCTCGGGTGAAATTCTGCAGTGTTTTGCCCAGGGCTGACGTCCCCCACTGCCTGCCTCAGTTTCACAGCAGCAGAGCATGGAAGAGGGACAGTCTCTGGAAGGCAGCAGGTTCGGGACCGGTGAGTGGAGAGGGGATGATGTCTCCGTGTCCTTGTCTCCTTGCAGGGAAGGGGGACCTACAGCCCCAGCTGGACAGTGCTCTCCAAGACGTCAATGACATGTACCTCCTTTTGGAAGAGACTGAGAAGCAGGCTGTCCGCAAGGCCCTCATTGAGGAGCGGGGCCGCTTCTGCACCTTCATCACCTTCTTGCAGCCAGTGGTGGTAAGTGCCGCTGCCCCAGGCCCTTCTGGGGAGGGGTGTGTTAGAGCTCAGCGGGCTGGTTTTCAAATCAACCAGCCAAGCAAGCCAGAAGCCAACCAGCTCCTGCTCTGTATCCCCCAACAGCCACTTCCCCACTGCCCCCAACCGTCTCCCCAGCAACAAACCCTCTCGCAAGCGTGGAGGAACACGCAGTCTCATCCTAGAGGCGCGAGGAGGCAGGCTTCTGTGTCTCTACGGCATCCCTCCCAACAGGATGTGGTGCCACACAGGTTTGGCCTGTCCTGCCCTCCGTAGAGGGAGATGGAGAGGCAGCCAAGCCAGACCCTCTGCGCTGCTCAGTTTAGGGGGGACCCTCAAATGGGGGTCTCAGGGAAAACTGCCCTTCAACCAGGATAGGGTCTTTGGGGATCAAAGTGGGAGAGTTCCGTGAAAGCTGGGACCGTTGGGAGGTGTGAGCTAAGGTTAGGGTGACAAGCTAGCATGTGTGAAAAATTGGGATGGGGGGGGCATTAAAGATGCTAGGAGACGTTTCACAAGAATAGGGAAGTTAGTTACAACCTGCCCTCTAGAATTCCCCAGGGCCTTTAGCGTGAACCAGACGTGTTCTTTTCCCTTCTTGTCCCTATGCTGCTGCGCGGTGCTGCCGGCCCCATTACGGCAGCTGCTGGCATTGTTCTCCCCCCGAGCTGGCTGCATTTCCTCGGTGGGTGATAGACGTGCCCTCCCAGTACGTATCTAAAAGGTGCTGGCCTTTCTCCGATTGCCAGGAACCACGCATGGCAGTGGCTGATACTGATCAGTTTTATTGTCCCATGTAACGGATTAGAACATACAGTACGTTCTGGCTGTGTTGGATGTATGGTGACTGATGGCTAGAACTCCGTCCCCAGCTGCAGAGCTCCGAGGCGAAATGCCAAGGAGGGGTTGACATTAGTCCCTCCCCAGGGTAAAAGTCACAGGGAACCAGGTTGAGGATCTCATGGAGCTGTGCTGCCAGGAGGGTTCTTGTGGCGGGGGACAGGACAGTTGCTCCATGGAATGGCTGGGAATTTGCCAGGCACAGCCCTCAGTGCTCCTGCTTCTCCCCAGGAGGCCAGCTGGTCCCACTTCACTCAGGGGCTGGTGCAATGGCAGGGTCCAGTTAAATCCCCCACTGGTGTAGATCAACGCCCCTCCCTTGGCTTTGTGGAGTGGGGCTGGGATTCGGATTCTCTCTACTTCGCCGGGGGTTTGCCAAGTAGGGGCTGATGAGCTCCTCTGGCTGCCCCACCTCTCTGATGCTGGGTCTTGCAGGCGTTCTGCTTGGGGGGCTGGCAGAACAGTCAGGGCCAGCCAGCTGGCAGGCAGAGCGGGTTTCACACACGCCTCATAAGCCACTGCTGACTTGGAGGAAGCCAAGCAGGGCAGGAAGGGAAGGGGAAGCCCTGGTTCCCACGGCACCGACTGCTGATGCTTCCTCCTCCTGCTGCTCAGACTGGAGAGATCACCATGCTGGGAGAGATCACTCACCTGCAGGGCATCATGGAGGACCTGGTGGTGCTGACCGCAGAACCGCACAAACTGCCCCCTGCCAGCGAGCAGGTGAGGGGCGCAGGGACTGGTGCGGGGGGTGGGAGGGAGTGCATGGGTGGGGGATGGGAATGTTTGGGGGGGAATATTTCCGGGAGGAGAGACAGCAGCGTGTCCACTGGCAGCAGAAACAGCCGGCCCCGACAGCGCTAACCCAGATGTCCATCGAGGGTCGTGCTGGAGGGAGGGGAGGGGAACAGAAGCACTTAGTTATAAATCAGCAGTTTCATCGATTCATAGATGCCAAGACCAGAAAGGACCATTGCAATCACCTAGCCCAGTAGTTCCCAAACTTTAACAACCCGCGAACCCCTTTCACGAAAATATCAAATCTCACAAACCCCCTCCTAAAAATGACTATTTCCAGGGATTTTCTCCCTTACCTGAGCATAAATTATAGAAGCAGTGATCTTGGAAATAATTTTTTTTTACACGCTTATTACACACTATTTATTATTACATTATTATTTATCAATACAGTATTAATTTTATTACTTTATGAAAATGGCAATACTCTTCCAAGATTTCATTTTATAGCTCATATCACGTCGATTAAGCCTCTTACATGTTTCATCAAGGAGTACCAGACGTGAAACAGCAGGAAGATATTTAAGACGCCAACTTAATTAAAGAGTTCCTCCCACAAGCATTCGGGTCTTGAGCAGTCCAGGAAAACAACGCACAACTACAACAAAGCTTAAACCTGTTCTGCCAGGAAGTCAGGAAGTCATGGTCACGGGGCTCGGGCTGCCAGCCCCCGCATCTGGGGTTCCTAGGGACGGCTCTGTCCGCCATGACAGAATTTTTTCAGAGAACCCCCTGATACATTTCGCAAACCCCAGTTTGGGAACCACTGACTTAGCCTGACTGTGACGTTCCCCTGGTGTTATCTGGACTGGTGATCTGCTAGATCACTCCAATCCTTGACTCTGGGAGCCAGTCTTACCCTGCTCTGCTGTGAGAACCCCACTCCTGGGCTGTTCACCCTCTGCCATGTAAGCTGCTCCCAGCTACGTGAGTGAGCACTTTTGCCCAGCCGCTGCTTGGCTTGTGCAACTGAATGACACTAGCCAATAGCTCCGGTCCGAGACACAATCCTAGGAACCTCCATCTTGTAGTGTCCAGTTATGGACGCTGGATGCTGCAAGCTTATATGAGCTCGTCAATTTAACAAAGAAATTTATATGTACCAGGCTTGTTATCCCAAGGGGAGTCTCTGACACACTTCAAACCAAACGCACTGCTTCAGGTAGAATAAACAGACAGATTTATTAACCACAAAAGATAGATTTTAAGTGATTATAAGTCAAAGCACAACAAGTCAGATTTGGTCAAATGAAATAAAAGCAAAATGCATTCTAAGCTGATCTTAACACTTTCAATGCCCTTACAAACTTAGATGCTTCTCACCACAGGCTGGCTGGTTGCCCTTCAGCCAGGCTCTCCCCTTTGATCAGCGCTTCAGTCGCTTGGTGGTGGTGGTGTCTGTAGATGGAGGTGGAAGAGAGAGGAAGAGCCTGGCAAACGTCTCTCCCTTTTATCATGTCCTTTCTTCCCTCTTGTCTTTGCCCACCCCCCCCACCCCCGGGTCAGGTGAGCATTACCTCATCGCAGTCCCAAACTGACCAGAGGAAGTGGGGTGACTCCCTCGAGAGTCCAACAGATCCTTTGTTGCTGTCTAGGCTAGTGTCCTTTGTTCCTGTGAGGCTGGGCTGGGTTTGTCCCATACATGCCCTGATGAGGTGTGAA
>NW_020664517.1:1845161-1849794 GCF_002925995.2 Terrapene triunguis | reverse complement strand
TTACAACCTATAACATCACTATAACAACAATGCTCAGTGCATCATGAGCCTTCCGAAGACACCGACATGACCAACTTTGCATTGGATACCACACAATCATATTATAAGGATGAACATGGGGTGCAGGGTATTCCCCCGAGATGCAGAGTGTCACACTGACCCCCTGCATGGAAGGGGCCAGAGGCCGGCCCCACAGTCATTCCCAGAGTGGAGCTTTGAGAGAAACAGCCCATCTGGACTGACAAGTGGCCAGTGATGGAGACTCCACGTGACCCTTGGGAAGTTGCTCTCGTGACTAATTACCCTCCCTGTTAGACCTTTAATGCCATATTTCCAGGCTGAGTTTGTCTAGTTTCAACTTCCAGTCATTGGATCCTGTGAGGCCTTTCCCTGCTAGCCGAAGAGCCCAGTATTCCATAGTTATTCCCCATGGCGGTACTCACAGACAGTGAGTGAGTCGCCCCTTCGCCTGCTCTTTGATAAGTTACAATACTAACGTGGCCTGGCTCCTTTCTCCTGCAGGTGATCAAAGACCTGAAAGGCTCTGACTACAGCTGGTCCTACCAGACTCCTCCATCCTCCCCCAGCAGCTCTGGCTCCCGCAAGTCCAGCATGTGCAGGTATGTACGGACTGTAGCAGGGGACCTCACAATTGGGATTGGGGCGAAGGAGTTTCTGCTTTAATACTCACAACCTCATTGTATAAGTGTGTGAGTGCTCAGGTGGTAACGCCGAATACCTGGCCTGAGCTCAGCTCCTCAGGCACATGAAGAAGTGTCCCCAAGACTCCCTGTGGATCAGATGCTAATTGATCATTAAAGCTTTGCACTGAGGGTTAGCATAGATCAGTATCTGTGGCATGGGGCTTAATCCTCCATCAGATGAACTGCTTTTCACAATCCTGCTTTTCGGGCCCGGACCATGCTTGTGTAACCCCAGAGGTGTTGCTTACGTGAGAATCTTACTACTCAGTAATGCTTAATATGAAGAGCCCCCGGTGGAGGGAGGATTTGTGGAACACATGGGGTCACAGAATGGTTACAAAGTTAATTGAACTGTCCATCTCTTCTCTCCCTCCTTTAGAGCACAGTGCACAGAACTTCCCCGAAATAATTCCTAGAGCAGATCTAGGCTCCCCTGGGGCGGTGCTGTGAGATCTAGGGACAAACAGCTCCCTGACTATTGTGGGTGCACATCTGAACTGAACTTCTGGCCTTCCGTAGCACCTCCATTGCTGGCTCTTCCCCTTCGCCCTGGAATGTGCTTCGGTGCGGCCAGGGCTAGAGAGGGGGCCAGTGGGATGGGGGGACCCGCAAAATGAGTGTGTGCTGGAGGGTGCATGCTGCATGGGGGCAGAAACTGGGCCTGCCCCAGAGACAGAAATGCAGGAGTGCACCCCCCTTCCTGCTCCTCCTCCTCCCTCCCACCCCTCCCGCCCCCCTGGTCTGTAACTCTAGTCCTGTCGTGTATAAATCTGTGTGGTGGACCTTTGTCTGAAACTGTCTTTTCCTTCCTTTGCCCTCCTCGTAACCCTTCTCACCCTGATAACATGCATCTCTCTCCTGATTGCCACCCCTCCTCCCTCTCATCCCTCCTCCCCGCCGCCCCCCAGCAGTGTTAACAGTACAAAGGGTGGTGCCGCTTGGTCCGGCGGGTCCCAAACATACTCACCAGGTTCCACCTATCGCTACCGCAGCCTGGCGCAGCCGGTTAACGCCAACACCCGCCTGTCCAGCGTCTCCTCCCATGACTCTGGCTTCATCTCCCAGGATGCCACGTACTCCAAGCCGCCGTCGCCGATGCCATCTGACATCACCAGTCAGGTAAGGGGGCCATGGTGCGATGGCTGAGCTGACGGGTGAATGCCCTCTGGATTCTACACACCCCTTTAAAAAGAAAGGGAAAGGCGCCGCTTTGGAGATCCATGTCAGATCACATATACTCAAGCCTCCTGAGCGAAGCAGCGGGGTGTAGTGGGTAGAGCACGGGGACCCCGAGACTCCTGGCTTCTAATCCCGCCTCTGCCACCGATTTGCCAAGTAATCCAGGGCAAGCTGTGCCCGCTGGTCAGTGCCTGAGGTTCCCCATCTGTCAGAGAGGGGCAACATTCGCCAACCGCCTCATGGGGCACAGCGAGGGTTAATGCAGATGAGGTGGGGACATGGCTTTAATTCACATTGACCCGGTTCCCACTCGGGAGCGGTTGTCCAGCACCAGGAGGTGGAAGCTCACAGCATGGCAGTGAATCCATGCGGGATAACTGGGCAGATTTCTGCGCGGTCTCTTCACCCCGGTGCCTCTTGTGCCAGCTGGCTGAACAAGCTGTTTTGAAGCCGCAGATTTAGGGGAGAAACCACTGCCATACAATCCCAGGGGCCGTGGGAGGGGAAATAGACAGAATCACACTTGCATTATGGTCAGAAAACGTGGCCTGTGTGCCCCAGGCCAACCTGCTCACCTTAGTGACAGACACAAGCCGTTGGTCCTGGGCCTGCAGAGCCAGCCCAGCTCTGGGAGAGACGCCCCCCAGCCACGGGCAGCTTGTATTGCTGGGGACACGGCCGAGCCGAGTCCCAGCCCAAGCTGACTCAGCAGGGCAGGGCAATAGGGCAGTTGCTCCGTGTTGGCCTCGGGTATAATTTTAAACTGACGTAGGTGCCAAGGGCTGTGCGGACGCCCTTGTTTTGGTTGGAACCAGGCTTATTTCTAGTTAGCAGAAGTCACCTAGAAACAAGTTTAAGTCTAACCTAAATAAACCGCCATTAAACCGGAATAAGAGTGTACACACGGGTTTGCACTGGTTTAACTACCCCAGTGCAAATTTGGGTGTAGACAAGAAACATCTTTTTACTGTTAAGCTGAGCACTTTCTGTCTGCATCAGGGAGAGACGGGAAGCCTGGAGCCCTGGAATGACATTTTCTGGAGAGTATCCACACTTCACCGTGACATGCCCTGAAATATTCAGAGTGACCCATGCCACAGGCATCCTGCCTTTAGCATGGAGCTGCAAAGGACTCAGAAAAGCCGGCAGCAGGGAGGGATGAGATGGCATAGGCAACTCTCGGCATGGAATTCCAGTGGTGCCCGGTATTCCGATACAGCACAGCTCCTGCTCTCTTCCCCGCCCATCAGCAGCTTCACATGGGGCTGCTGGCAGCAGGAGCAGCCCCTGGGAAGCTGGGCTTGCCCTCCACTCAGTTTATTTGCCACTAGTTACCCGCCCTCTCGTTTTTCAAGTCTGAAGTGTGAAAGCCAGAAGCCCTCGGTCTGTAGCACCGAACAGGCGGCTCTAGCGCTTGGATTGCTTGGGCATGGTAGGTGTGCAAAGCGTGCTAAGGGCAGTGCACGTCCGCAGCACGAGGCCCGCGTTGCAGAGCTGTCCCTGCACCCCGTTTAGGGCAGCCAGGGTTGGCGTTGTGCTGAGTTTCCACATGTGGTGGTGGCTGGCCCATTGGCTCGCTCTCTGCCTGCCCTGGCTTGGCAGTGACGCGGCTCCCGCAGGATGATCGGGGACACCTCGGGCAAAGGGCAAGGCGCCCGCAGGCTGCACACACGTCTCAGACGGCTGCTCACGCCCCTGGCTTTGGCTCTAACCCAGCGTGGTGCGGCGGAGCTCAGAACCGGGGCGGTACCGTGCGATGTGGATGCGCTAAGCCAGGCTCACTAACACCCTGCAGCTTTCCTGCTGGTCCGGCTGGGGGTTGGACGCCGCCTGCGTGAGCAAGACAGGAGCAGGTTCCACCCCCGCTACTGTTGGGGTAGGGGACCTGCCCTTCGTCCTTTCTGCAGAGCCATTGCGGCAGGCAGCGCCGGGGCTTCCCCAGAGGGAAGGCAGCTGAAGCTGGGGAGAGGGGATGAATGGAGGGGTAGCGTGCAGCACCCCACACTTGATTTCTGTCCCCTGGAGAAGGGGCTGGAGGCCAGGCAGAGCAGGGTGCACTCCCCAGTGTGGAGTCTGGAGCGGCAGCTCTGTCCCTCCCTCCCGTGAGAGGGCAGCAGGAGACTCCTCGGAAAGAGACTGCGGCCCCTGCACCACACCGCCCCTCAGCCAATGCTGTGACTGTGTCATTGTGCCTAGGTCTGGGTGTGACGCAGCAACCGGGTACGGGGCTGTGCGTATGGTGTGTTGTCTGTGTGTGTCAGGGATGGGGAGTGTGTGTGTGACGATGATGTGTGCATGGCTTGTGTGTATCCGCTGTGGTATTTGATGGGTAAATGGGGGGGGTTGTACTATATGATTGTGTGGGGATGGCATGGGTGTGTCTGGATGGTACATGGAGGGTGTACCTGTCTGAGAAGTGTATATGGAGTGCGGTTGGGTACGTGTGCAGGAGTGTATTTATGGTGTTTATAGCTGTGTGTGTTGGGTGTATGACATGTGGTGGATGGGGGTGCGTAAGCAGTGAGCGTGTACATGTGTACATACACAGGGAGTGTGTGTGCATGTGTGTGCGTAGACAGGGAAGGAAAGAGTGTGTCGGTATACGTACGTACAGGGATGTAGGGGGTGTGTGTGTGTACGTACAGGGAAGGAGGAGTGCATTTGTGTACGTACATACAGGGAAGGAGGATTTGTGTGTGTGTGCGTACACAGGGAAGGAGTGTGAGGATATGTACCTATAGGGAAGGAGG
>NW_020664517.1:1843407-1845151 GCF_002925995.2 Terrapene triunguis | reverse complement strand
GTGTGTGTGTGTGTGTGTGTGTGTGTGTGTGTACACAGGGAAGGAGGGTGTGTGTGTACATACACACAGGAAAGGAGGATGTGTGTGTTTCTGTGTGTGTGCGTACACAGGGAAGGAGGGGTTTGTGTGTATATGTACATTCAGGGAAGGTGTGTGTGTGTGTGTGTGTGTGTGTGTACGTACACACAGGAAAGGAGGGGGTGTGTGTTTGTGAGTGTACACCGGGAAGGAGGGGTTTGTGTGTATATGTACATACAGGGAAGGAGTGTGTGTGTATGTACGTACATACGTACGTACAGGAAAGTGTGGGCCCCTTACTGAATGAGGGAGGCAACCTAGTGACAGAGGATGTGGAAAAAGCTAACATACTCAATGCTTTTTTTGCCTCCGTCTTCACGAACAGGTCAGCTCCCAGACTACTGCACTGGGCAGCACAGTATGGGGAGGAGGTGATCAGCCCTCTGTGGAGAAAGAAGTGGTTCGGGACTATTTAGAAAAGCTGGACAAGCACAAGTCCATGGGGCCGGATGCGCTGCATCCGAGGGTGCTAAAGGAGTTGGCGGATGTGATTGCAGAGCTATTGGCCATTATCTTTGAAAACTCCTGGCGATTGGGGGAGGTCCAGGATGACTGGGAAAAGTCTAATGTAGTGCCCATCTTTAAAAAAGGGAAGGAGGAGGATCCGGGGAACTACAGGCCAGTCAGCCTCACCTCAGTCCCTGGAAAAATCATGGAGCAGGTCCTCAAGGAATAAATTCTGAAGCACTTAGAGGAGAGGAAAATGATCAGGAGCAGACAGCATGGATTCACCAAGGGCTAGTCATGCCTGACTAACCTAATTGCCTTCTATGACGAGATAACTGGCTCTGTGGATGAGGGGAAAGCAGTGGACGTGTTATTCCTTGACTTTAGCAAAGTTTTTGATACGGTCTCCAACAGTATTCTTGCCAGCAAGTTAAAGAAGTATGGGCTGGATGAATGGACTGTAAGGTGGATAGAAAGCTGGCTAGATCGTCGGGCTCAATGGGTAGTGATCAATGGCTCCATGTCTAGTTGGCAGCCGGTATCAAGCGGAGTGCCCCAAGGGTCGGTCCTGGGGCCAGTTTTGTTCAATATCTTCATTAATGATCTGGAGGATGGCGTGGATTGCACCCTCAGCAAGTTTGCAGATGACACTAAATTGGGAGAACTGGTAGATACGCTGGAGGGTAGGGATAGGATACAGAGGGACCTAGACAAATTAGAGGATTGGGCCAAAAGAAATCTGATGAGGTTCAACAAGGACAAGTGCAGACTCTTGCACTTAGGATGGAAGAATCCCATGCACTGCTACAGACTAGGGACCGAATGGCTAGGCAGCAGCTCTGCAGAAAAGGACCTAGGGGTTACAGTGGACAAGAAGCTGGATATGCTGTTCTTCTTTCAGTGTGCCCTTGTTGCCAAGAAGGCTAATGGCATTTTGGGCTGTATAAGTAGGGGCATTGCCAGCAGATCGAGGGATGTGATCATTCCCCTCTATTCAGCACTAGTGAGGCCTCATCTGGAGTACTGTGTCCAGTTTTGGGCCCCACACTACAAGAAGGATGTGGAAAAATTGGAAAGAGTCCAGCGGAGGGCAACAAAAACAATTAGGGGGCTGGAGCACATGACTTATGAGGAGAGGCAGAGAGAACTGGGATTGTTTAGTCTCCAGAAGAGAAGAATATGAGGTTTTTTTGATAGCTGCTTTCAACTACCTGAGGGG
>NW_020664517.1:1842532-1843307 GCF_002925995.2 Terrapene triunguis | reverse complement strand
ATGGTCTCAAGTTGCAGTGGGGGAGGTCTAGGTTGGATATTAGGAAAAACTTTTTCACTAGGAGGGTGGTGAAGCACTGGAATGGGTTCCCTAGGGAGGTGGTGGAATCTCCTTCCTTAGAGGTTTTTAAGGTCAGGCTTGACAAAGCCCTGGCTGGGATGATTTAGTTGGGGATTGGTCCTGCTTTGAGCAGGGGGTGGGACTAGATGACCTCCTGAGGTCCCTTCCAACCCTGATATTCTATGATTCTATGGTGTGGGGGTGTGGGGGTGGGTGTGCACGTACACTGGGAAGGAGAGTGTATGTGTTTGTGTGTGTGTGTGTGTGTGTGCACGTACACTGGGAAGGACTGTGTTTGTGTATATATGTACATACAGGGAAGGAGGATGTGTGTGTATGTATGTACAGGGAAGGATGTTTTGTGTGTGTGTGTGTGCACACATGGAAGGAGAGTGTGAGTGTACATACAGGGAAGGAGGATTTGTGTGTGTGTGTGTGCGTGTACAGAGGGAAGGAGGGTGTGTGTGTGTGTGTGTACATACGTACAGGGAAGGAGGGGCGTGGGTGTGTGTGTACGTACGTACGTACAGGGAAGGAGGGTGTGTGTGTGTGTGTGTGTGTGTGTGTGGGTGTGTACGTACGTACAGGGAAGGAGGATTTGTGTGTGTGTGTGTGTGTGTGTACATACATACGTACGTACAGGGAAGGAGGGTGCGTGTGTGTGTGTATGTACAGGGAAGGAGGATTTGTGTGTGTGAGCGTACAGAGGGAAGGA
>NW_020664517.1:1837712-1842522 GCF_002925995.2 Terrapene triunguis | reverse complement strand
CGTGCGCGTGCCTGTAGGCTGTCTGTCTGTACGTAACACTCGCCAGGGCACGCAAGCTGTGTCTGCGCTGCTGGCTGCGGGGCTGGTCCAGACGCTCCCGGGCTTGGGGGTGGCGTTTTTCTCCTCTCCTGCTGCATGCCTTTGGCTTTGTAACCAGGTTTATTGTCTTCCTTCTCTGTGTGTTTGTTTGACGCTCCCGCTGACGGACTCTGGGCATGGCAGAAGTCCTCCAGCTCCGCATCCTCCGAGGCCTCGGAAACCTGCCAGTCAGTTAGTGAATGCAGCTCCCCCACCTCGGTTAGTTCTAGCTCTACCGCAGGGGCGTGCTCAGGCGGTGAAAAGGTGAAGCCTTCATCAGCAACGTCCCCCTCTCTCTGTCCCTCTGCCTCGCTCTGTCTCTCACTTCACGGGGGTTACGTTTCCCAGGCAGACCCCCAGGGGCAGCACAATGCCTGGCACCTGTGGGGCTCTTGGGAGACGCACCCCTCCCATCCCATTAATCTCCCCCTCCATCTCCACTCCTGGGCTGCCCTGGCTCTCGGCTGGCTTTGTGCTTTGTCTCGGGCTCTGAAGCCCTGGTGTGCGTCTGGCTTCCCTTCCCCCCGGCTGGGGGGGACATGGCACGGAGGGGAGCGCAGGGTTTCCTCACCACCGGTTTCTTGCTGTGTTTCAGCTGAAACCTATGAATGTAGCTCATGTGGCCAGGACTGAAGGAAGCTCCCGAAGAAGCCTGAGCCTGGTGTGTATTTCCCAGCGTGTCCGTGGGCAGGGCCCTGTCGGAGGTCTGGAGATGGGAGACGTTGGGGTCACGTCTCTCCTCCCTGCAGGGGGCTAGGGCAGGGCCCTCCCCTGCGGCAGACTCTCCGGTGCTTTGCGTCTGGAGGGCTGGCTCTTCACCCCTGGGCTGGAACTGGGCCGGGCTATGCTGCCCGCACTGACCCAGCCGGGGCGAGGCTGGCGGCCAGGGGTGGAGCAGCGGGACATGTACTTGCCGTATGTGAGTGTCAGGGCAGCCTGGCACCACGTGGCCTGCAGGTGCTGGGTGCCAGGCTGGGTGCAGCCGTATTTCCGATGCTGCTGGGGGGCTGCGGGGCTCCTGCGCTGGTGGGGCCGGGAAGCAGCAGTGACGAAGGAGCAGAGACACCTTAGGTGTTGATTATTGTCTGTCTCTCCCGCTCCCTGAGCTACCCCAGCACTCCCCGAGCAGCCTGGAGCTCCAGGCCAGCAAACCCGCTGCTTGGCCCACTGGCCTGGGGGCTTCACCCTCTGTGCTCCTTGGCTGGGCTTCCCGTATGCCAGGGAGCGGGGCTGCATTCCCCTCGCCTGCCCCTTGGGTCGCCTCTCAGCCCTTACCCTGGGGTCCCCAGCCCAGGCCCTGTCACTGGGGGGTCAGGCCGTCCTCTGCACGTCTTCTCCGGCTCCTGCGGGGCTGGGGGTGCAGGCTCCACCCAGAGCTCCAGGACATGTTGGCCTTCCAGGAGCAACGGCAGTGAGTCTTGGAGCCTGGCTCTGCCAACCGGGGCTCGCGCTACGGCCGACGCTGCAAATAGCTGTACAGACCTTTGGGCCGGGGCTCGCCAACCAGCCCTTCCCCAGGCTCCAGCCCGGCCAGACACCCACGCGGCTAGTTTCAGCACTGGGGCCTGAGCCCGAGTTTGTAGTCCGGGCTCTGAGACTTGCTGCAGTGGGGGGACGAGGGGGGGGTTCCCTCCTTCCAGCCACCCCCTCTCTCAGCCCCTTCACCTTTCTCTAGCCACCACATGCCTCCTTTCTTCCCACCCCAGCTGAGCTTGGCCTTGGCAGGCCGTTCCATAGGCCAACCTCAGAGGGAAGCTGAGACGTGGGGGGGCACCTGGGACTGCCCCGAAATGGGCCCAGCCCTGGCCCAAGTGCGATCCCGAGACGAGCGAGGTCAGGGGGAGCAAGTCATGTCACTGACTGCCGGGAGGCTGGAGCAGAGGCTCTGTGGTGCCAAGGAAGGGGGCACATAGAATGGGGCTCGCACAAGGGGCTGAGCCGGCATGTGGGGACATGGGGTGAGGACTGCAAAGATGGATAGAAATGTGGCCAGGAGGGAGATAGATGGGGGTGAGTGGGAAAGGCCAGGGAGGGGGATGGGTGGGGATTTGCAGGGAGGAAAATGGAAGGGGGTGGGCAGGGAGGGCAATGGGCAAGGATGGGTGGGGAAGGGGGATGGGCAGGAAGGGGGATGGAAGGAATGGGTGGGGTTGGTATCTTGCCCAGATGATGGTGTGATTGTGGCTGGAGGTTATTACTAGGCATTGGGCTGAATGGTCCAGACTAGATCCCCCTCGGGACTCCATGTACACACATGCGCGCACACACACACACATGCACGGCCTTTGTACTCTACATGTGGCCGTGGAGAGGCTTTGGTACACAAGGGAGCGAGACCTTGGCAGAGCAGCCCGTCCATCCAGGGTGGCGGCAGGACGGTTCACACAGCCGCTGCCTCTGCTAATTTGGTTTCCCTCGTTTTGCAGTGCTCACTCCAAAGCAGCCAGCCAGTCATTTCTCAGTTACCACCAGGACCCCTCCCTCCCCCCTGCCCCCTGCACTCTCCTCTCTTTCTTTCCATGCTCACTAATCTTTTGCTACATTCTTGTCCCCCTGTGACCCCAGCCCCCTGCCTTACCAGACCTGCCTTGCCTTTTGCAGGATTGGTCCAAGGCCAGTCCTTACGACCAGCCGGTGGTCACCACCCTGCAGCGGAGGAAGGACCGCGTGGAGCATCTGCGGGAGGCCGAGTTGGGCTCCGCCAGCATGGGGTATCCGGGAATTAACCTGGAAGACGTGCCCAGGCCCAGGATGTCCCCAGCTACCATCGCTGCCAAGGTACAGCTGTTAAGGAGTGAGGGGAGGGCAACATGGGACCATGGAGACTGTTTGCTGCACTGAGTGCCGGGTTCGAGCCCTGCTCTTGTGCAGTTCACTTTGCAGTTCGCTGGGAGTGCCTGGATGGCCAGACCCTGCCCTGGGGCTTGTTTGCTGCCCCTCGCTGGGGCCGGCAGGCCGTGTGCACAGACCCGCTGGCTGGGAATCGGCCCTGCCCGACTTGCAGTATTCATGTCAGTTGCTCCTGACTCCCAGTCATGCCCAGAGACCAGGGTGAGAGGAGCAAACTTCTCTGACTGGGAGCTAAGGCAGATTGTGACGGGTCTCACTGGTTCTCCAACAGCATGGCGAGGAGGTGTCCCCCGCTGCCAGCGACCTGGCCATGGTGCTCACCCGTGGCCTGAGCCTCGAACACCAGAAGAGCAGCCGGGATTCCCTGCAGTACTCCAGTGGCTACAGCACACAGACCACCACACCGTCCTGCTCAGAAGACACTATCCCGTCTCAAGGTAGCCCTCCGTGCAGCCGGGCTGGCAAGGGGGCTGGGCTTTCCAGGCCTTGGAGCCAAGTGCTCAGCCAGGGCTGATGCCCAGGACTCACTGAGATCCACTGCTCGCGTGGCCAGGCCACTGCTGCAGGGATCTCAGGATGGAGCCACTGGGTTCCTTCTGCCAAAGGGATCAAACCGGGGAGAATAAATCAGAAGCTGCTGTGGATGGGGCCAAGCTGGGGGCTGGGAGGGAGTCGGGAGCTCCCATCATGCCGCAGGGCGTTCTCTACATCCAGTTTGCAAACAGTATCTAGAGTCATAGAACTGTGGGGCTGGAGGGGACCTCGAGAGTGCACCCCCCTGTGCGGAGACCAGCCCGCACAGGGGTTTGTCCTACCTGCTCTTAAAACCTCCAGAAGTGGGGTTTCCTTGGTGACCTTGGTACTGAACACGTAAAAAACCGTTCCTTGTCACAAGCTGGAGCAGACCATGTCTTCGGCTTTTTCAACATTCGTTGCAAAATGTGGTTTTCCGTTTGCCCACCAGCTTGTGTTTGCATGGTGGTTTGTGGAGTGGTGGGTGGGCTTTGGTCACATTTGCAGCCATGACTGTGGGGTGGGGTGTTGTGGCTGTGTTGTAAGTGGTGTGTGTGTGTTTTGTATGATTTTTGTGTTATGCTTTGTTTGCTTATTTCTGTGTTGTGTTATGTTTGTGTTGCGTGTAATGTGGTTGTTGGTGTGTGATGTGATGTTTTGATTGTGTGGTGTGTAGTCTGGTTGTTATGTTTGTATTGTGTTTTTTTTATAGTAAGTTGTGGTTGTATTATGTGTAATGATGTGTATTTTGGATCATGCTGATTACAGGTGCTGGCAATTTGGCTCTGTGGTGTCGTTGAGTTGCTGGTGGTCATTGTGTGTGGAATGGGTTTGTTGCTGGTGGTTCTGTGTATGTAATGCGGTTGTTGTCTTGCTGGTTCATGTTTTGTGGTTGTGTTGTGCATGCTGTGGCTGGTGGTTTTGTAGCTGGAGGTTGTGGTTTGTGTGTCACGCTGATGTTGGTGATTGTGGTGCATGTATTGTGGCTCTGGTTGTGTTGCTGCTGGTGTTGTGGTTGTGGCATGTGTGTGGCATGCTGATGCTATGTATTGATTGTGTTGCACACGTGGTTGTGTTGCTGCTGGTGGTGTGGTTGTGGTGTGTGTGCGCCATGCTTATATGATGTGGTGTCGGTTGAGTTGCTAGTGGTCGTGTTGCACATGTTGTGGCTGTGGTTGTGTTACTGCTGGCGGTTTTGTGATATGTTTGTGCCATGCTAATGCTAGATTGTGTTGATTGTGTTGCATGGGTTAGTTTTTTGGTGGTTGTGCCTGTGTTGTGCTGACACTGCATATTGTTGGTGATTGTGTTGCATGTGTTGGGTGTGGTGGTGGTGTCGAGCTGACACTGCGTGTTGTTGGTGATTGTG
>NW_020664517.1:1834503-1837312 GCF_002925995.2 Terrapene triunguis | reverse complement strand
GGAGAGGCTTTGGTACACAAGGGAGCGAGACCTTGGCAGAGCAGCCCGTCCATCCAGGGTGGCGGCAGGACGGTTCACACAGCCGCTGCCTCTGCTAATTTGGTTTCCCTCGTTTTGCAGTGCTCACTCCAAAGCAGCCAGCCAGTCATTTCTCAGTTACCACCAGGACCCCTCCCTCCCCCCTGCCCCCTGCACTCTCCTCTCTTTCTTTCCATGCTCACTAATCTTTTGCTACATTCTTGTCCCCCTGTGACCCCAGCCCCCTGCCTTACCAGGCCTGCCTTGCCTTTTGCAGGATTGGTCCAAGGCCAGTCCTTACGACCAGCCGGTGGTCACCACCCTGCAGCGGAGGAAGGACCGCGTGGAGCATCTGCGGGAGGCCGAGTTGGGCTCCGCCAGCATGGGGTATCCGGGAATTAACCTGGAAGACGTGCCCAGGCCCAGGATGTCCCCAGCTACCATCGCTGCCAAGGTACAGCTGTTAAGGAGTGAGGGGAGGGCAACATGGGACCATGGAGACTGTTTGCTGCACTGAGTGCCGGGTTCGAGCCCTGCTCTTGTGCAGTTCACTTTGCAGTTCGCTGGGAGTGCCTGGATGGCCAGACCCTGCCCTGGGGCTTGTTTGCTGCCCCTCGCTGGGGCCGGCCGGCCGTGTGCACAGACCCGCTGGCTGGGAATCGGCCCTGCCCGACTTGCAGTATTCATGTCAGTTGCTCCTGACTCCCAGTCATGCCCTGAGACCAGGGTGAGAGGAGCAAACTTCTCTGACTGGGAGCTAAGGCAGATTGTGACGGGTCTCACTGGTTCTCCAACAGCATGGCGAGGAGGTGTCCCCCGCTGCCAGCGACCTGGCCATGGTGCTCACCCGTGGCCTGAGCCTCGAACACCAGAAGAGCAGCCGGGATTCCCTGCAGTACTCCAGTGGCTACAGCACACAGACCACCACACCGTCCTGCTCAGAAGACACTATCCCGTCTCAAGGTAGCCCTCCATGCAGCCGGGCTGGCAAGGGGGCTGGGCTTTCCAGGCCTTGGAGCCAAGTGCTCAGCCAGGGCTGATGCCCAGGACTCACTGAGATCCACTGCTCGCGTGGCCAGGCCACTGCTGCAGGGATCTCAGGATGGAGCCACTGGGTTCCTTCTGCCGAAGGGATCAAACCAGGGAGAATAAATCAGAAGCTGCTGTGGATGGGGCCAAGCTGGGGGCTGGGAGGGAGTCGGGAGGTCCCATCATGCCGCAGGGCATTCTCTACATCCAGTTTGCAAACAGTATCTAGAGTCATAGAACTGTGGGGCTGGAGGGGACCTCGAGAGTGCACCCCCCTGTGCGGAGACCAGCCCGCACAGGGGTTTGTCCTACCTGCTCTTAAAACCTCCAGAAGTGGGGTTTCCTTGGTGACCTCGGTACTGAACACGTAAAAAACCGTTCCTTGTCACAAGCTGGAGCAGACCATGTCTTCGGCTTTTTCAACATTCGTTGCAAAATGTGGTTTTCCGTTTGCCCACCAGCTTGTGTTTGCATGGTGGTTTGTGGAGTGGTGGGTGGGCTTTGGTCACATTTGCAGCCATGACTGTGGGGTGGGGTGTTGTGGCTGTGTTGTAAGTGGTGTGTGTGTGTGTGTTGTTATGCTTTGTTTGCTTATTTCTGTGTTGTGTTATGTTTGTGTTGCGTGTAATGTGGTTGTTGGTGTGTGATGTGATGTTTTGATTGTGTGGTGTGTAGTCTGGTTGTTATGTTTGTATTGTGTTTTTTTATAGTAAGTTGTGGTTGTATTATGTGTAATGATGTGTATTTTGGATCATGCTGATTACAGGTGCTGGCAATTTGGCTCTGTGGTGTCGTTGAGTTGCTGGTGGTCATTGTGTGTGGAATGGGTTTGTTGCTGGTGGTTCTGTGTATGTAATGCGGTTGTTGTCTTGCTGGTTCATGTTTTGTGGTTGTGTTGTGCATGCTGTGGCTGGTGGTTTTGTAGCTGGAGGTTGTGGTTTGTGTGTCACGCTGATGTTGGTGATTGTGGTGCATGTATTGTGGCTCTGGTTGTGTTGCTGCTGGTGTTGTGGTTGTGGCATGTGTGTGGCATGCTGATGCTATGTATTGATTGTGTTGCACACGTGGTTGTGTTGCTGGTGGTGGTGTGGTTGTGGTGTGTGTGCGCCATGCTTATATGATGTGGTGTCGGTTGAGTTGCTAGTGGTCGTGTTGCACATGTTGTGGCTGTGGTTGTGTTACTGCTGGCGGTTTTGTGATATGTTTGTGCCATGCTAATGCTAGATTGTGTTGATTGTGTTGCATGGGTTAGTTTTGGTGGTTGTGCCTGTGTTGTGCTGACACTGCATATTGTTGGTGATTGTGTTGCATGTGTTGGGTGTGGTGGTGGTGTCGAGCTGACACTGCGTGTTGTTGGTGATTGTGCTGCATGTGTTGGGTGTGGTGGTGTGTCGCGCTGACGCTGCGTGTTGTTGGTGATTGTGTTGCATGTGTTGGTTGCGGTGGTGTGTCGCGCTGATGCTGCGTGTTGGTGGTGATTGCGTTGCATGTGTTGGTTGTGGTGGTGTGTCGTGCTGACGCTGCATGTTGGTGGTTGCGTTGCATGTGTTGGTTGTGGTGGTGTGTCGCGCTGACGCTGCGTGTTGTGGGTGATTGTGCTGCATGTGTTGGTTGTGGTGGTGTGTCGCGCTGACGCTGCGTGTTGTTAGTGATTGTGTTGCATGTGTTGGTTGTGCCTGTGTCGCGCTGACGCTGCGTGGTGTTGGTGATTGTGCTGCATGTGTTGGTTGTGCCCGTGTCGCACTGACGCTGTGTGGTGTTG
>NW_020664517.1:1829078-1834403 GCF_002925995.2 Terrapene triunguis | reverse complement strand
GTGTTGCCTGTGTTGGGTGTGGTGGTGTGTCGCGCTGACGCTGCGTGTTGTGGGTGATTGTGCTGCATGTGTTGGTTGTGGTGGTGTGTCGCGCTGACGCTGCGTGTTGTTAGTGATTGTGTTGCATGTGTTGGTTGTGCCTGTGTCGCGCTGACGCTGCGTGGTGTTGGTGATTGTGCTGCATGTGTTGGTTGTGCCCGTGTCGCGCTGACGCTGTGTGGTGTTGGTGATTGTGTTGCATGTGTTGGTTGTGGTGGTGTGTCGTGCTGACGCTGCGTGTTGGTGGTGATTGTGTTGCATGTGTTGGTTGTGGTGGTGTGTCGCGCTGACGCTGCATGTTGTTGTGATTGTGTTGCATGTGTTGGGAGTGCCTGTGTCGCGCTGATGCTGTGTGGTGTTGGTGATTGTGTTGCATGTGTTGGGTGTGGTGGTGTGTCGCGCTGACGCTGCGTGTTGTTGGTGATTGTGTTGCATGTGTTGGTTGTGGTGGTGTGTCGAGCTGGTGCTGCGTGTTGGTGATTGTGCTGCATGTGTTGGGTGTTGTGGTGTGTCGCGCTGACACTGCGTGTTGTTGGTGATTGTGTTGCATGTGTTGGTTGAGGTGGTGTGTCACGCTGACGCTGTGTGTTGTTGGTGATTGTGCTGCATGTGGTGGTGTGTCGCGCTGACGTTGCATGTTGTGGGTGATTGTGTTGCATGTGTTGGTTGTGCCCGTATCGCGCTGACGCTGCGTGTTGCCCCCAGGCTCGGATTACGACTGCTACTCGGTGAACGGCGACGTGGAGTGCGACAGCCAGAGCGAGTTTGACAAATCCTCCACCATCCCACGCAACAGCAACATCGCCCAGAACTACCGCCGCATGATCCAGACCAAGCGCCCCGCCTCCACCGCCGGGCTGCCCACCGGGACCCCCCTGCCGGCCAGCGCCCCCCCTGGCGTGGCCACCATCCGCCGCACGCCCTCCACCAAGCCCTCGGTGCGCCGCACCCTCTCCAACGCCGGGCCCATCCCCATCCGGCCCCCTATCGTCCCAGTGAAGACCCCCACGGTGCCCGACTCCCCTGGCTACACTGGGCCCACCCGGGTGGGCAGTGAAGAGTGTGTGTTTTACGCCGATGACGCCTCCCCAAACGCCATGGACTTCGCCAAAGCCTCGCCCAAGAGGCTCAGCCTCCCCAACACGGCCTGGGGCAGCACCGCCATGGAGATCTCGGTGTACCCGGGGGCAGGGCAGCACCTCTCTGCCGAGGAAGAGGAGGACCAGCAGCTGGCTGCCAACCGGCACAGCCTGGTGGAGAAGATTGGCGAGCTGGTGGCCAGTGCCCATGCCCTGGGCGAGGGCCAATTCCCCTTCCCCACCGCTCTCTCTGTCCCCGGCCCTGGAGAGGAGACGCCCACTCTGCCCCCCGCTGCCTCCAGCGAGCCCCCCGCTGAAGACATGCTGGTAGCCATCCGGCGCGGCGTGCGCCTGCGCAGGACCATCACCAACGACAGATCCGCCCCCCGGATATTGTGATGACACTCCCCCCACCTGCCGCCCCTCCCTCCCACCGCACCCCATGGGAAGAGAGCGAACACCGGGCCCAGACTGAGCGGAGAAGAGAAATCAACCCAGTAAAGAATCACAGAGGCAAAGCCACTTTATGGAGCTAGAGACGAGTCTAATTTTAAATGGAAATTAAAAGTCTTTGCTAACAAACTCGCAAGGCGCTGCCTAGGAGGCACTGAACTGGTTTGGGAGCCTGTTTTCTATTTCATTTCTCACGCCCCCGTCCCACACCTTGCTCCTGGCTGTTAAAGACTCCTCGCTGCCAGCAGGAGGCAGCGCTACAAGAGGGGGCCACCCCCACTGTGTGTTGGGGGGGCACGAACCTGGACTCGAATAAGCAGCTACATAATAAGTATAAAGAACACACACAGATAGACACACACACAACGCCAAGGACCGCTGGCTGCTGTCCCCACAAGCCATCTCCCTCCTCTTCCTCTGGACGGAAGATGCACGTAGTCCTGTGCTGAGCATCTGACCACCCCCCTCCTCTCTCCTCCCTCCTCCCTCCCCGCTGCAGTGAAAAGGCATCAGAGCAGTGGATAGAATTCCTGGCACACATGGCCCTATCCCCGGAGGTGCTTTGGTGTCCTATGCCTTGGCTGGGGGAGCAGCTGCCCCTACGCGTGTGCCCCGGGGCTAGCACTTCATCGTCTCCAAAGGCCAGGCTCTCTTCCCCTCCCGATTAGCTGAGATGCGGAAGGACTTCCCCGGCTCTGTCCGGCGAGTCCAGATCTCAGGCCAGGGGGCATTGGGTACACGTGTTTCTCAGGAGGTTAGGCTGCGTGTGTGGGTCTCTAGCCATAAAGTGACACAGCAGGGGTCGGGGTGCCCGGCCACAGCTCTGCGCCAGGCGGTCAGATACAGCAGCGTTGGGAGTTTAAAGGATCCGGCCTGCTCAAGAGTTACCTTTTCCCTGAATCCAGCTTCACAGCCAACCTTTGCCCCTGGGACTGGTAACCCAAGTACAGGGTAAAGGGGATGCCAGATAGCTATGAATCCAGCAGGCTTCTGCTAGGTGTGCCCCCGAGTGTACCAGGTTGGGTGTCCTGGGGCTGTTCATGCAGCATAGTCCCCATCTGGGTGTTTGTCTGCGTGAGTGTGTGTCAGGCTGGGGGGGTGCATGTGTGCCCGGCTGTGGGTGTATGCAGGGTTCTGCAGCATGACGAGGGGGCATCTGGCCACACTCACTCCTGCTCGCCGCTAACCGTCGTAGCCACCAGATCAGCACAAACAGAATGCTGGCAACAGGGGTTCAGCTGCACAGGTCCGGGACAGCCCGCACCGGGACCCAGTGGATTTGTCATGGGGAAGTGCCCTGGAGCTGAGAGGCCCATCCATGGCATTACGCTACACAGGGCTGTGCCGCGGGGACCCCATGCCCTGAGCCGTCCTTTTCCCAGTAAGATGCCGTCCCATGAGGAATGGGAATCTCAGGTCTTGCTCAGGGGCCATTCTCCCCTCCACCCTCCCAGGCTCATGGCCAGTCGCACCTACTCCCCACACAGTCCCATTGAAAAGCATGGGGACTCCTCACACAGGAAGATGTTACTCAGTGGGAGTAAAGGTGGCAGCATCAGACCTGCTCCTTTTACAAAACGCCCGTTCGCCTCAGTGGCCCAACCAGTTACCAGGTGAGCAGAGCCGACGGGCAGAGCCCACGAGCCCCGCTGGAGTTCTGTCTGTGAGGACACGGTTCTCATTGGGACACATGGGGGCCCTCGATCACAGCTCCTTGTCATTGAGCTCTGATGGTAAATTTAATGCTGCTTTGCCCAAGGCCACCTGGGGCTCATGGTCATGAGCGCCCCAATAATCATGGCCTCTTGGCATCTCCCAGCACTAGATTCCTGGGCTCCTGCCACCCTGATGGGGCGCTGCGTCCTTCCTCAGAAGTCAATGGCGAAACCATAGACCGTGGCATGATCGCTGTCCCCCTATTGACTGGATTTTGAGTTAGAGGCAATAGAGCCACAGAAGCATTAATTTTGGGAGGCGGGAGGGTGGGGACAGATTTAGGGATGACTCTCTGTGTTCTGTTCATAACCTGGTCTGATAGACACACCTCCCTCGTTGCTTATAAGCAGGGCTTTGCCGGGTTGGTCGGATAAATACAGTGGGAGAACAGGAATGGGGCCAGTGCGCTCCCGTCAAGACCTTGCAGCAGCTGTGCCAAAGGAAGGGCTCACTGATTCAGCGTGATCTGGATCGCTTCATAAACTGGGTGCAAGCAAACAATATGCATTTGAATAAGGGTAAATGTCCATGTCCACATCTGGTAACAAAGAACATAGGCCATGCTTGTGGCCTGGGGGACTCTCTCCTGGTACGCAGGGACTCTGAAAGAGATGTGGGGGTGGGGGTGGAGAATCAGCTGAACGGCCAAAAGAGCGAATGCCACCCTGGGATGCATCAGCAGAATGTCGAGTAGACATAGAGAGGGTCTTTTGTCTCTGTATTTGGCACTGGTGCGACCACGGCTGGAATCCTGTGTCCAGGTCTGGTGCTCACCGTTCCAGAAGGATGTGGGTGAATTGGAGAAGGGTCAGAGAAGAGTCGCGAGACTGATTAAAGGGTTAGAAACCTGCCTTGGAGTGACGTACTCCAGGAGCTCAGTCTGTTTAGCTAACAAAGAAAAAGTTAAGGGGTGACTTGATCACGGTCTGTAAGTATCTACATGGGGAACAACCATTGAATAATGGGTGCTTCCATCTAGCAGACGAAGGTCTAACACGAGCCAGTGGCTGGAAGTTGAAGCAAGACATGTGCAGACTGGAAAGGAGGTGTATATGTTTCCCGGGGAGAGTAATTAGCCATTGGAGCGATTTAGCAAGGGTGGAGGTAGATTCTCCATCAGTGGCAATGTTAAAATCAGGACTGGCTGTTTCCCAAAAAGCTCTGCTCTAGGGATTACTGTGGGGCAGTCCTATGGCCGGTGCCATGCTGCGGGGGGTCAAACCAGGTGATCTCAGTGGGCCCTTCGGGCCTTGGAATCTGAATCTATGCCTGGCCTCCTCCACGCCCCCTGCCATGCATGTCGAGCTGGTAGAGTGTGAGGGTGCTCAAGCTGTCTGCCTCTTGCCCTCCCCCCACCCCACCCCCAAAGCTACAACAGCATGCTGGCTAATGGAAGGTGCCGTTGGGAAGGAGGAGGGATTTGTGATGAGTGGGTGCGTGACTGGAGGGGAGAAAGCTAGGGGCGGGTGTCCTGGCTGAACAGCAGTGCCCATGTGGTCTGTAGGGTTTGGATTTGGAAAGAGGAGAGCTAGTCTTTCCCTGCATCTGATTGGATAGGAATGAATAGTACTCAACCAACTTGCTAGAGAAATGATGAGTTATGATTGGTTGAGAGCTGGTCTAGTCCACCCCCCTCCCTTCCTCACCCCATTATCTTAAGAAGCCAGACGCCCTGGCCTTACACCCAGGAGCCCTATAGCCGATAGCTATAGGGTACCATCGTCACCAGGTGGCCGACCACAGTGGGATGGGGTCAGAGAACCACCATTTGGCTATTACAGGAGAAGGGAGTCACACCAGGGCTACCCTTGGCCTGGTGTATTTTGCACTGAACAGTAGCTGGGCAGCGGGGATCCTACAGCGATGGGAGCCATGTCAGACCCTGGATACGCAGACTGAGCTACTATGGATATAATGGCCCAATGATTGGGGATCTCCTTTGCTTTGGGTGAGTTGCACCGGAGATGAGCAGATGCCTTTGATTTGGGTGAGTTGCACCGGAGATGAGCAGATGCCTTTGATTTGGGTGGCGTTGCAC
>NW_020664517.1:1813102-1829068 GCF_002925995.2 Terrapene triunguis | reverse complement strand
GTTGCACCGGAGATGAGCAGATGCCTTTGATTTGGGTGGCGTTGCACCGGAGATGAGCAGATGCCTTTGATTTGGGTGGAGTTGCACCGGAGATGAGCAGATCCCTTTGATTTGGGTGGCGTTGCACTGTAGTTGACTCCCATGGTTTTGATCTTACTGTTCATCTCTCCTGTAGCCTGCCAGGCTTTCAGCAGCACGCTGGGGGTTGGCTCCCCTGTTCTCTGAGAAACACTTCAGCCAAGCGGAGCAGCCCTGTGCCTCTCTGAAGCAGCTGGGTGATGGGTGGGGCTGGAGAGGGGGGATTGCATTAAGAATAAAGGCCAAGCTAGTAGCATGTACAGTCCAACTCTGATGTGAAAAGCAAAAGTCTGAACTGCAGCCCAGGAGCCGCGTTCCTGGGTCCGAAGGCCCTAGTCAGTCTTTGAAAATGGTTATTTTAAGGATCTGTAAAAGGCCTTTAAGAAAGCACAACCTCTCCTTCCTCCCTGGCCTTTTCTTTCTCCTCTCTCCCACTCCTCATGCAAAGCACAGCCGATCACCACGATGTACATAGCTCGAAATGGGAGATCCCATCCCGCCCCACCAGCCCAGGGGGGTGTGTGTGTGTGTGTGTCGCATCTCAACCCTGTTACTCGGACACTGTGTAATAAAGATTAGTTATAACGTCTCTCCATCCCGTCTCTCCCGCCCCTCTTATTGTGACCAGAGCTGATGACGACGCGTGACAACTGTTTGTTTTTTGGTTTTATTTTTCATTTTGTACAGAGAAAAAAAATTTCCTTTAAAAAAATGTCTTTCGACTGAAGTAACTTTTCTGGTGCTGTTGTTAACTTGTTCTTTTTTTAATTTATTTCCCCCCGTGCTCCTGTCTCTCCCCCTCCGCTACCCTTTCCTCACCCTCTCTTTTTCTTTTCTTTTTCGGACAATTATCCTGTTCCCCACCCCGCCCTTGATTTAAATAGTCACTGCTACAAGTAACGAATGCACTGTGAAGATTCCAGTATTAATAAAAGTTGTACTGTAATTAATACCAGGGACTCACATGTGTGTTCTTGTGTCTCACCTATTCTTTCGCCTGTCCTGCTTCCTAGCTCCATGGTGAGGTGGCTGATTCTTGTTAGCGAACAGGAGACAATGTGTCACTTGATCTGGACATGCTTCATTAGGGTGATTGTTCTTTTCGAAGGCTTGCCAGCAAATTGGTTCTAGCCTATGGTAGTGCCTGAACCTTAGTTGGGATGGTATTACCAAACAAATCTCATTTTGCTAGTGCTGAGTAGTTAAGTGATGGGAAACCAGGTTTTAAGAAATTCTAAAATTTAATTATGGTCTATCCATGCAAGAGTTGCCTTTCAAAGATTAAAAGACACTAAATGACATCATTAACATTTTTATTTTTGTATTTTTAACTGCTGCAATATTCTATTTTAAAACCACCCATGTGCTGGTTGCGTGACAGGGGGTTACTGCTGTTTTTCGCATGAGCTGTGGGAAGTAAAGCCGGGGTTGGCCATCAGCCCACATCCTGACATTTGAGTACTCTGTCAAGACTTGTTCAGTTGCTAGGAGCCACCATGGACTACTTGTTCAAATGCCGGCTGTCGGGAGAGGCCCGGGCGGGAGAGGTAGTTGAGGCTGGCGACTAGAAGTGGGTTTTTCCAGGACCTAGCTGAAGATCCTGGGTTGGATGCTCAGGACACCAGAGACTCGGCCATCAGGGAAGGCGGCACTGAGACCGGGGCTGGGGGCGTACGACCCAGAAGCTTCTGAGGAGGACGTCTGACCTGGGATCTGTCATAAGACTTTCCAGGGCTTGAGAAGGTGAAGAGGGCACCTCTAGATGAACAGTACAGGAGTTCACTTGTGGGGTTAATTGTAACTAATTCAGCCCGTGTGTTAGCCAAGCCTGGTGGGGAGCGGTGGTGACAGGGTTTTCCTGGAGCGGCCTTTGAGGAGCAGTTTCCATATTCATCAGCAATCACTTGACTCTGGGGCCAGGGTCCTGGCCAAGGGAGCGGAGTGAGGGGGTGACTCAAGAGCAAGTTGCAGAGTTGGTGGCAGTAGCAGTTTTCCCCCAGTCCTGGGTACTGGAAACCTGGGGTCGTGACAGCCCAAGCAGAAAACGTTCCTTGGCTCTGATAAACCAGCTACACAAGAGCTGCCTTGACTCTTTCTTTGTCTGTGTGAGCCCTGAAGGAACGCCCTGAGGAGCGCACAGCTGCCAGAGTAGCTCAGTTCAGAGGCTGCTAACTTGCAACCTCCAAGAACCCTGGTTCGGTGCTCGGCGTCAGCAGCCCTGTGAACCTCCCTTAGCCAAAGGAAGGCTCTTGATGTGACGACAGCTGCACCCTTTCCTGGGGGAGCTGCAGAAAGTGATGGCTTCTGAGTGGGTGTCACGCTGCTGGGGGCACGATCCAGGCCAGCAAACCTGGGTGCCTGGCAGTGCTCTGCTGCTGTAGCTCCTAGCCCAGCCTGCCGGGTGTCTGTGTGCTAGACAGCCCTGGGTCAGCAGCCTGTCTCCAGCCCTACTCTGGCTCCCACCAGCGGGGTGTCCCCAGCACACTCCCAGGCCTGAATTTCCCCCAAACCGGGTGCAGTATCTAGCCCTCACCTGGACACTCGGAGAAATAATGGGGTTGGTTGCTCCTTAACAAGACAAACGCACATTACAGCTTGTTAACGTAACTGGGGTAAATACCCCCTTCCTTTCAAACCCAGCACTGAGCTGATTTATAGTAAACATAAAACAAATGTCGGACCAAAATATACTGAGGATAAAGTGAGTTCAGGTATCGGGAATGAAGCCAGAAAGAGTTACACATAAAACAAACCAAAATACACTTTCTACTGATTGAGACTTAACAAGCTACAGTCTTTGTTCAAGGCAGTGTTCTTATCAATCGTCCTTCTTCCCAGCCATGGCTGACTCTCCCTCATCAGGACCTTCCACAGTGGAACAAGGGGCTGGCTTCCCTTGGCATGCTAGGTGAACCATCTTGGCCCAGGCAGGTTTCTCACCTAGCTTCAATATTCAGGGACTTCAGCCCTCCCCCTTAGTTGAAGGGCCCATCTTTCTCAGCTTGCGAGAGCTCTGATCCCTTGTGTCGGGCTAGTGAGGGGTGCCAAAGATGGCTTTGGGCTTTGCTTAGGTCTGCCCAAGTTCAATGACCTGGTTTCAGTGGACGTCCATTGTTTTGATTCCACCAGATGGGTGAAGAGCTGTGACATTCCCACCTCTTTGGGAGACACGGTGTCACACTTCGTTTGTAAAGCCTAATATCAACGCATAGCCATGAGGCCAGATCTAGCACTAAGAGAGACATTTGATGCTGGTGTTAATCCCCAGTGTGGCATAGGCTGTCAGAACACACCTCGCTCGGCATGCTTTTATAATACAGTAACGTGGTGTACAATCCGTTGAGTCAATTGCTTGTCACTTGAGGTTCAGCCCCCCGTCTTTATAGAGCAGTAACCCTTTGCAATGTAAAAACCCAGACCAAACGTCTCGCTCTCGCTGGAGAGAAGCTGCCATGCTGACCCCTCCCCCATGCGCTAGCTTTGTTTACCTAATATGTAAATGGATCTTCGTTGTCTCTGCCTGATGACCGCACTGGTCAGGGAAGCAAATACACATGCATTTGTCTAGGGCACAGCTGTTTAGCCACTTCCCCTGGCATGCCTGGTTTAACCACACTTTAGTCATAATTCCAGCATGTAGCCCCAACTCTTAATACCCCCGTGTACATACAGCATGCAAGAACAGTAAGGATCGGGGCGGTATTACATGACACCTATTAGATATAGATTGTGACATCGGTGAATTGGGGCAGGCTCAACTGGTCAAGCCAGCTGAATCTCACCACTCGCTATCGGTGAGCTCCTGGCCCTATGGCACCTGTTCGGGTCATGGTGGGGAAGAAGCCAGCTGGATGAAAGGCAGGAATCATACCTGCCAGGTATTCCTACAGAAATCACAGAAAGTGTGAGCACGTTTGCTTCCCAGAGCACTGCCCTTGTTGGTCTCGCACCTACAGCCCCAGCCTGACTTTTCTCTTTCCTTGCAAGACGGCTGTGTCTGGGGAAGGGTACAAAAACCGCCCACTCCTGTGAATTTAACATAGTTTAAGTTAGACATCAGTTGCGTTTTATCTTTATTTTTCTTGTAACCATGTCTGCCTCTTATGCCTCATTACTTTGACTCACTTAAAATCTCCCTCTTTCTAGTTAATAAACTTGTTTTATTGTTTTATCTAATCCAGTGTGTTTGAACTGAGTGGCTGGGAAACGCCATTTGGGTAACAAGATGTGTGCACAGCATTTCTATCCATCAAACAACAGCCTTTGTACAGGCTTGTATTGTCCAGGAGAGGGCTGGGCAGTACAGGACACACATTTCTGGGGGAAATCTAGGACTGGGATGTGCTGGGGTCACCCTGCAGCATAACCCAGGCTGGTAGAAGCCAAGGGGTGGCTGGCTGGCTGGCTGGCTGGCTGCAGCACACACAGACATAGCTGGGAGTGACTTACATGCTGGAGGCTGTTTGTGAGCAGTCCAGGCTGGAGGCCCAGGTTAGAGGGCAGGGGGGACACAGCTATTCATTGGTCTGGATTGTCGCTGGTATGTCACACCGCACCACAGGGCTCTTCTGTTGCCAGACGCTGCGCTGAGAAAGGGGCTGGAGAGATCTAGGAGAGGGGAAGGTGAGGAATGGGGCAATAGAGCTGCCCACCGTGGCTGTAGAGTAGCAGTTAGCGTGTCTGCCTCATGTGCAAAAGGTCCTGCCCAAGCACTGTAGCTGGCCCTGATCACCTCTGACCGTTTCATCTCATGGGGCATCTCTGTCACTGGCTGATGTAAGGCAGGCCGCTGGGGAGCTGTTTCTGACACATGCCTTGTTCCCTAGTGTGATTTGGTGGTCAGGACAGACACCAGCTGGGTCCCATCCTTGTGCTGTATCAGTTAGGACATTGAGCCATAAGCACTGGCGGCATCAGTCCCTCAAATAATGCCATTTTTGAGAGAGACTGCGCCGTCCCCTCCCCTTTTGCCCATGCAGTCCTGCCTGACTAGGTTACAACTGGTGCTTTGTGGGTGGGGCGTAAAGGAAACGAAACACACTCCAAGAGGCTGGGTTGTAAATAGCAGCTTTGCCAGACGCTCAGCCCAGCAGCCTGGGTCCCGCATTTAGTGTCAACAGTCAAACTAGACATTTGTTTTAAAAATAGTCCCCCTTTCCGGTTTGCAGCGCAAACATTGCAGCTAGTGCTTAGAACGTGCCGAAAATCTGACTCGTCTGTTTTCACTGGGGCGGCCAAGAGAAATGGAACAAGGGAATTAACAGCCTCACTAGTGACAAACGAATCTGATTGTTAAATGTCTCCTGCTAAGAATGGAAGATGTCAACAATGGCGATGGGGGAACTTGAATTAGTTGCATATATTAGGTTTTAGGTGATATCATTCCATTGGCTGCACCTGAGCCAATCCTGAATGATATCTGTGCAATGGGGAGCAGGATTGGCTGGTCTTTTTAAACCTGAGATGGTCTCTTTAAACTGTTGTACAGTTAACAGGTATTTCTAGCCAGTGTTACATTTTGGACTTATTCCAACAGCTTCTGCTGCCCAGCAGATGGCACCGTGGAGCTGCAAGTGCCACCCAAAGCGATCGCTAGGACATCCCCTGCCCAGCCCCCTGCCTGGGTGGCAATGAGTGCTAGTTGGGGCCCCCACCCAGCCCCACTGTGTGGGATGCACTGAGTTGTGGGCTCTGCCCATGGAAACACGGTGGCTGGCAGAGCCCAGCCTAGGCAGGGATGTGCTAGGGTGTAAAGCAGCCGCACACGAGCAGGGCGCGTCTCTCCTGGGCTTTGCCTTGTCCAGCCCCAGAGACCCACCTTGCACAGCTGAAATGGGGCCTTCAGCTTCACAGCACAGGCCTGGCTTCCTACAGCCCGGAGAACCGGGAGACGCTGCTGTGGCAGCGCGGCCACTGGGGTATGAGCTGAGCCACGGACGTGTACACGGGCCGGGGGGCAGCATGGCCTCCTGGGGCCGCAGCTGGCAGCCCAGCTGTAGGAACGAGATCAGTATGGAGTCTGCCGGGAGGCCAGGGCTCAGTGCTGAGGCTTTAGAGCATGGCTCCAGCTTCCCTTCGCGTCACACCAAACGAGGGCCCTTCTGAAACCGGAGCAACCCTCTTCCTCCAGCTCTCCCCAGCCTCCTGCAGTGACCAGGCACAGGCCTGGGGGCGTTGAGAGCGCCGCTGTACTCCTGGCTCTGCCTTGGCCTCGCTCTGGTGCCCATCTGTAAAACAGGGATGCCGCTACTGACCCAGCTGCCAGGTGGGCTAAGCAGGTCCAGTCATTTATACCAGTGAAGTGCTTTGAGATCCTCTCATGGGAGGAACTAGAGCTGGGCGTATTATTGTCCCTTGTGTGGGACCCTGCGTCTGTCACCTGCAGCCAGGCGCCTCCAGCTCTAGGAAAGCTGGTGCTACAGCACATGCAGGGCCGGCTCCAGGCACCAGCCGAGCAAGCTTGTGCTGGGGGCGGCAGATTCTAAGGGGCAGCTTCCGCCCAATCCTAGAGTGGCAGGGCCACCCTTTTTTTCCTTTTTTTTTTTTTGGTTTGCTGCGCTGGCCGCCCTGTAGGGGGCGGCGGCGCGGAGGAGGGTAGTGCCCCGCTGGGAGCGGGCTGCACGCTCCGTCTGCCCCAGCCGGGGCCAGGTCTGCAGCAAGCCCGGCAGCCCGCGTCCTTCAATTCACCTGCAGGCGGGAGCAGCGTGGAGCAGGCGGCACGGCGGGAGGGGCTGAGTGGCAAGCGCCCCGGCTGAAGGAAGCCCTGGCCGCCCCCCTTCTCTCTCTCCCCCCGCTCCCCCTGCTAGCCGGGGCGCGCACTCCGCTGCCCAGGGCACGTCTGCAGCGCAGGGAGTCCTCGTTTGCACCGTGGCTCCGGCCGCCCTCCATGTTTTTTTTGTTTTTTTGTTTACCTTCGCCGCTCTGGCTGTCCCGTAGGTTTTTTTTTTTTTTTTTTCTGCTTGGGGGCGGCAAAAAAGCCAGAGCCGGCCCTGAGCACATGGCAGCACCCGCTTCCAGTGCTGTGCCTAGGAAAGGGGGCTGTTGGCCCCTTGCTAACACTCAGTGGAGGTGTTTTGGTTGCTGGCTCCCAGTACCAAAAGGAAGGGGAAGGGCCGAGGGGCAATCAGGACCCCAGGCTGAGCTGGAGAGCAGAGTCGTCCCAGCCAGAGAACCAGAGAAGCAGCCCAGGGAGCAGGTCAGTGCTGGGACCAGAGTCACAGAAGCAGCCCAGGGAGCAGGTCAGTGCTGGGAGCAGAGCTGCAGCAACCAGAGCCAGAGGGGGCCAGCGAAGCAGCCCAGGGAGCGGGCGGCAGAGCAGCGCTGAGACAGGGTGGAGGTGGAGCTGGAGCTGGGGCAGTCCGGAGCTGGGTGCAGTGAGCAGCTGGGGAGAGCGAGGGGGACCCTGGGCAGCAGGCCCACCGCAGGCCTGGCTTGGGGGGGATCGTAACCCTGACAGGGCGGGGGCAACGCTGGGGGGAAGGGTCCTGTCACCTAGAGCCTGAGGGCGTGTGACCACCACCAGAGCAAGTGTCCGACCCACAGCCTCCCTGCAGCACAGCCAGGGCCTGGGACGTGTGAGGAACAGACTGAACTGCCTGTACATTCCAGAGACGCTGGTTGTGGCGCCCCCGTGCCACAGAGCAGGGTGACGGTTTTCCTTGGCCATTTGCTCCTTATTTTTTAATTAGTTGGTGTTTAATCATTTGTATTTGCTTTGAACTGTATGGAATGATCAGTGGGTCAGAGAAGTGTCCAGTGCAGAAAGAGCCCCCTCCCCCCCCCCCAGGTGGGGACACCTGAGCCCCTGCCCTAAGTGACCACGACAAAGTTGGGGGTCGAGCCTCCCCCCCAGGAACTCTGTGCCCAGCCGTGTTGGGGTTACGAGGCCTCTGCCACACAGGAGAGGGGAAGGGGAGCCCTCGAGGTCAGGCAGGCCTCTGGGTAAAGGGAGTGGGAGCGAGGCCTCAGATCCTTTCGCCAGCCCATTTCACCGGGGTCGTGTATAAGCCAGGGAGGTTCCCCACAATAGCGGGCCCATCTCC
Organism: Terrapene triunguis; assembly: GCF_002925995.2. Lineage (NCBI taxonomy): Eukaryota > Metazoa > Chordata > Testudines > Emydidae > Terrapene > Terrapene triunguis. The sequence goes on along the minus strand of NW_020664517.1, from coordinate 1,820,948 downwards.
CGCTCACACATACAGGAGCTGGCTCAAGCAGACAGCGCCCAGCCTGGCAGTGGGCAGCAGCACAGTACTGGCTGGCTCGTGCTCTGCTGCAGGTTCCTGTCTTGCCCCCCAAGAGAGGAACCTGGAGCAAAGCGACCGGAACCCCACACTGGCCTGAGCTCACGTGCCGGGTTAGGCAGGCCGGCGAGCGGGTTCTAGGCCTGAGCATGCCCAAACCGCTCTCACTCAAGGCACAGTATTGCACACGCGTGTGATTTGAGTGGGAGGCTCACACTGGTGATTTTTTTTAACCCCTCAGCTCCCGGAGTCCTGTGGTTAACTAAGAAGCTCTGCTTTCATTAGTAGCAAGGTACCTTGCTAACCCTCCCAGGTGCGGGGGGGAAGCTGGAAAACAGCAACCTGAGAGGTTCAAAACTCAGAAGGCAAATCAAAAGCACCTAAAATGTATTATTACTTTTAAAACGCTCCTGGTTTTAAGCCAATCCTGTGATTTTGGTGGGGGGCTGGTGACAATACTGCAGTGGTTCTCAAACTGGGTCAGGAACCCAAAGTGGGTCGCCATCTGGTTTTAATGGGGCCACCAGGGCTGACGTTAGACTTGCTGGGACCTGACGGGGATGGCAGGGCTCAGGTTACAGGCCTCCTGACCGGGGATGAAGCCCTTGGGCCCCCTACCCGGAGCATGGGGCTCGGGCAGGCTCAGGCTTCGGTCCCATCCTGGGGTCGTGTAGTCAGAAGGGGGTCACAGTGCAGTGAAGTTTGAGACCCCCCTGCAATACCGAATGCCTTGTTATTAAACATCACACATCAACTGCCTCCAGCTCTCCCTTTAGGAGTGGGGAATTTAATTCAATCCCAGGGCAGGAAGTGAAACTGACTAGAAATGGGCCAGGCTAGTCTTGTGCCAGGGATGTGAAGGAAAGGCGCCGGTAGCTGCGTAATGGTCTGTGTGTCTGTCAGCAGCGCATCTCTTCCTGGAGCCAGGCCGCTCCCTGTCAGTAAATAAACTCTGCTACACGCTGGAGGAGATGCCCTGTCCTTGGCAAGCACGCTGGCCAAGCCTGCCCACCGTGGGCACCTGGCTGGCCTGGAGCAACGTGCTCTGTGTTATATAAGGAGACCTCTGTGGGCTGGTTTCTGCACTCTCTGCACACAGGAGCAGCTTTGTGTGCGGGACGCGGGAACAGGCTGGTCTGAGCAGGGCTGCTAACTGGGCTGTGTGTGGAGGGGGGGACCGAGTCCTAGGGGGCCGCACAGGCAGAGAATGGGTGGCATAGGTGCAGGCGGAGGGGGCTGCATGGGGTGGAGTGTCACAGTGATTTTGGATTCTCCCTCCCTCCATCCCCAGAGCCCTTTCTCACCCTGTCATCCTGGAGCCAACATAAGAACATCCGAACGGCCATCCAACCCAGTATCCTGTCTGCCAACAGTGGCCAATGGCAGGTGCCCCAGAGGGAGTGAACCTAACAGGTAATGATCAAGTGATCTCTCTCCTGCCATCCATCTCCACCCTCTGACAGAGGCTAGGGACCCCATTCCTTACTCATCCTGGCTAATAGCCATTAATGGACCTAACCTCCATGAATTTATCTAGTTCTCTTTTAAACCTTGTTATAGTCCTAGCCTTCACAACCTCCTCAGGCAAGGAGTTCCACAGGTTGACTGTGCGCTGTGTGAAGAACTTCCTTTTATTTGTTTTAAACCTGCTGCCCATTAATTTCATTTGGTGACCCCTAGTTCTTGTATTATGGGAACAAGTAAATAACTTTTCCTTATTCACTTTCTCCACATCACCCATGATTTTATAGACCTCTATCATATCCCCCCTTAGTCTCCTCTTTTCCAAGCTGAAAAGTCCTAGCCTCTTTAATCTCTCCTCATATGGGACCTGTTCCAAACCCCTAATCATTTTAGTTGCCCTTCTCTGAACCTTTTCTAATGCCAGTATATCTTTTTTGAGATGAGACGACCACATCTGTATGCAGTATTCCAGATGTGGGCGTACCATGGATTTATACAAGAGCAATAAGATGTTCTCCGTCTTATTCTCTATCCCTTTTTTAATGATTCCTAACATCCTGTTTGCTTTTTTGACCGCCTCTGCACACTGTGTGGACATCTTCAGAGAACTATCCACGATGACTCCAAGATCTCTTTCCTGATTTGTTGTAGCTAAAATAGCCCCCCTCATATTGTATGTATAGTTGGGGTTATTTTTTCCAATGTGCATTACTTTACATTTATCCACATTAAATTTCATTTGCCATTTTGTTGCCCAATCACTTCGTTTTGTGAGATCTTTTTGAAGTTCTTCACAGTCTGCTTCGGTCTTAACTATCTTGAGTGGTTTTTGTATCATCTGCAAACTTTGCCACCTCACTGTTTACCCCTTTCGCCAGATCATTTATGAATCTGTTGAATAGGACTGGGCCCAGTACAGATCCCTGGGGGACCCCATTTACTTCTCACCATTCACTCCTACCCTTTGTTTCCTTTCTTTTAACAGAAGTACCTGCAATGCTTTCAGGGTCATCTAACCATCCTTAATTTAATTTAATGACAAGCCTTTTGTTCGCTTAATCACCTGCCTCTGTTTACAAACAAACTCCAAGAAATGAGAGGTTCAGGGTGCAAGAGGGGGCTCTGGGCTGGGGCAGGGAGTTGGGTGTGGGGTGAGGTGAGGGCTCCGGCTGGGGGTGCGGCCTGGGATGAGGGGTTTGGGGTGTAGGAGGGGGCTCTGGACTGGGGCCGAGGGGTTCAGAGTGCAGGAGCGGGTTGAGGGCTGGGGTAGGGGATTGGGGTGTGGGCTCCAGCTGGGGTATAGGCTCTGGGGTGGGGCCAGGGATGAGGGGTTTGGGGTGCAGTAGGGGGCTCAGGGCTGGGGCAGAGGGTTGGGGTGTGGGAGGGGGTGTGGGTGCAGGCTCCAGGAGGGGGCTAAGGGTGTGGGCTCTGGGAGGGAGTTAGGGTGTGGGAGGGGGTTTGGGGCGGGGGTTGGGGTGCGGGAGGGGGATAGGGACACAGGCTTCAGCTGGGCGGCACCTATCTCAGGCGGCTCCCAGTTAGCGGTGCAATGGGGCTAAGGCAGGCTCCCTGCCTGCCCTGGCTCTGTGCAGCTCCTGGAAGCAGCCAGCATGTCCCTGTGACCCCTAGGCAGAGGAGCAGCCTGGGGGGCTCTGCACGCTGCCCGCAGGCACCGCCCCCATTGACCATAGTTCCCGGCCAATGGGAGCTGCGGAGCCGGTGCTGGGGGTAGGGGCAGCGCACAGAGCTTCCCTGATCGCTCCTGTGCCTAGGGGCCGCAGGGACATGCCGGCCGCTTTCAGGAGCTGCACAGAGCCAGGGCAGGCAGGGAGCCTGCCTTAGCCCTGCTGCCTCGCTGACCGACTTTTAATAGCCCGGTCAGCGGTGCTGACCTGAGCCACCAGGATCCCTTTTCGACTGGGCGTTCTGGTCAGAGGCCCGCCGCTTCCCCTAAATGGCCTCCTGCAGCCTCCCTGCTTAGCCCCCAGCACCTTTCTGGGACCCCAGTCAGTGCTCAGAGCCATGCACTCCCCTGGCGTGGGTGGCGTGTCGGGCCGGTGGGTTAGGGAGTCTCAGGGAACACACATGCACATGCGCCCAGCCCCTCAGGGCAATGCACGTACCCACCCCACTCCGTGGCGGCTCACACGCCAGCCCCTCCTGCCCTAGCTCGGCAGAGTACAGGGCCTGTCAGGCAGGGTGGGTGCAACCATGGAGGGCGGCATGGGCCCCTGGCACTGTGGGCTAGCGGCCCGTTTGCCAGGCCCTCAGGTGGTAGCATCAGCCCCAGGTTGCAGGTGGGTAGTCGAGGCCTGGTCGGCCTGGCCTGGCAGCACATGGCCGGCTCACGCTGAGGGAACAGGCGTGATGAGAGCCCAGGTGCTGGACAGCAGAGGGATGCCGAGGTGAGGCTTGGGGCAGAGGTGCTGGGGCCCGGGGCTGGAGTCAGCCGGCCGTAGGGGACGAGGGCAGAGCGCGGCACATCAGTCTGCTGCTGGCTCACTAGGAGGCCTGGGTCGGCGATGGGGAGCAATGAGCGGCGAGGGCTCCTCCTAGGGATGTTGCTGGTTTATTTTATGTTACTACGTATGAGAAGCCAAATCCCCCGTTGGCAGGTCCTGCTCTTCTGCCCCAGGTGGGCTCGCCGTGCTGCTGCTGCCCTAGCTGGATGCGACGTCTAAGCCCAGGGGCGCCTAAGAGAGCAGGGGAATGCCAGCTGGAGGGGCGGCAGGGAAGTGCAGCTGGCGGCTGACACGGGACACCCCGTGGGCTTGTGCCCAGGCTGGGGAGCAGCTCAGCTACCCCACGAGCCACCCTTGACCCTGCACTGCTGGGCACTGGCCATTGCGATTTCTCTGCCATCCACAGCCAGCCCCAGTGAGACCGGGACATGCTATACGGGCAGGACCCTAGGGGCGAGGTCTTTGCCAGGTGAAGAATGGGGGTCTCCAAGGAGGCAGCTCCCCAGACATTTTCTAGAAGCCAGCATGGGCGCCCCAGACGGCTAGCTTGGCTGGATGCCCTGGAAGCCCCGTCTCGGCTCTGAGGCGGGTGTCTCTGCTGGACTGCGTCAGGCCGGCGGCTTTGGAGGGCTCAGAACTCATATCGGGAGATGAAGACCGTGACCCTGAAGATGTGCTTCCCAAGAAGAACCTTCCTGGCGAGTTTGCTCATTTCCAGCTCCACCTCCAAGGTGGCCGGCCCTGCCACCGGGCTGGTGAGGATCAGTTCGCCGGCGTGCCATTCGGAGCGCCGCACGGCGAAGACGCCCTGGCCCCTGCCACCCGTGATGGCGAAGCGCAGGCTCTCGCCCACCAGGTGGGTGGTGGACATCTTGAAGAGCACCCTAGGCACGGTGCGGTTGGATTGGAGCGGCAGGTAGTGGAAGGAGATGGAGTTGGCGGCCAGGCGGCAGGCTCTGCTGTTCACGGGGCATAGATTGCGCTCACACTGACTGGGGGGAAGATAGAATCATAGAATCGTAGGACTGGAAGGGACCTCACGCGATCTCTAGTCCAGTCCCCTGCACTCCTGGCAGGACTAAGTATTATCTAGACCATCCCTGACAGGAGTGTGTCTAACCTGCTCTTAAACATCTCCACAACCTCCCTAGGCAGTTTATCCCAGTGCTTAACCACCCTGACAGTTAGAAAGTTTTTCCTAATGTCCAACCTAAACCTCCCTTGCTGCAATTTAAGCCCATTGCTTCTTGTCCTATTTTCAGAGGTTAAGAACAAATTTTTCACCCTCCTCCTTGTAACAACCTTTTATGTACTTGAAAACTAAACAAACCCAGTTTTTTCAATCTTCCCTCATAGGTCATGTTTTCTAGCCCTTTAATAATTTTTGTTGCTCTTCTCTGGACTTTCTTCGGTTTGTCCACATCTTTCCTGAAACGTGGTGCCCAGAACTGAGCACAATACTCCAATTGAGGCCTAATCCGCGCAGAGTAGAGTGGAAGAATTACTTCTCGTGTCTTGCTTACAACACTCCTGTAACACTTACAACAATCCCAGAAGGATGTTTGCTTTTTTTGCAACAGTGTTACACTGTTGATTCATATTTAGCTTGTGATCCACTATGACCCCCAGATCCCTTTCTGCAGTGCTCCTTCCTAAGCAGTCATTTCCCATTTTGAATGTGTGCAACTGATTGTGCCTTCCTCAGTGGAGTACTTTGCATTTGTCCTTATTGAATTTCATCCTATTTACATCAGACCATTTCTCCAGTTTGTCCAGATCATTTTGAATTTTAATCCTATCCTCCAAAGCACTTGCAGCCCCTCCCAGCTTGGTATCGTCCACAAACTTTAGAAGTGTCCTCTCTATGCCATTATCCAAATCATTGATGAAGATATTGAACAGAACCGGACCCAGAACCGATCCCTGTGGGACCCCACTCGTTATGCCCTTCCAGCATGACTGTGAACCACTGATTACTCTCTGGGAATGATTTTCCAACCAGTTTTGCACCCACCTTATAGTAGCTCCATCTAGGTTGCATTTCCCTAGTTTGTTTACGAGAAGGTCCTGCGAGACAGTATCCAAAGCTTTACTAAAGTCAAGATATACCACGTCTTCCGCTTCCCCCCATCCACAAGGCTTGTTACCCTGTCAAAGAAAGCTATCAGGTTGGTTTGACATGATTTGTTCTTGACAAATCCGAAGAAGTGAGGTTTTTACTCACGAAAGCTTATGCCCAAATAAATCTGTTAGTCTTTAAGGTGCCACCAGACTCCTTGTTGTTTTTGTAGATACAGACTAACACGGCTACCTCCTGATACTTGACACCATGCTGACTGTTACTTATCACCTTATTATCCTCTAGATGTTTGCAAATTGATTGATTATTTGATCCATTATCTTTCCAGGTACAGAAGTTAAGCGGACAGGTCTGTAATTCCCCAGGTTGTCCTTATTTCCCTTTTTATAGATGGGCGCTAGATTTGCCCTTTTCCAGCCCTCTGGAATCTCTCCTATCTTCCATGACTTTTCAAAGATAATTGTTAATGGCTCAGATATCTCCTCAGTCAGCTCCTTGAGTATTCAAGGATGTATTTCATCAGGCCCTGGTGACTTGAAGACATCTAAATTTGTCTAAGTAATTTTTAACTTGTTTTTTCCCTATTTTAGCCTCTGATCCTACCACATTTTCACTGGCATTCACTACGTTAGACATCCAATCACCACCAACCTTCTTGGTGAAAACCGAAACAAAGAAGTCATTAAGCACCTCATCTTCTGTTATTGTTTTTCCCCCTCATTGAGTAACGGGCCTACTCTGTCCTTGGTCTTCCTCTTGCTTCTAATGTACGTGTAGAATGTTTTCTTGTTACCCTTTATGTCCCTAGCTAGTTTGATCTCGTTTTGTGCCTCGGCCTTTCTAATTTTGTCCCTACGTACTGGTGTTATTTGTTTATATTCATCCTTTGTAATTTGACCTAGTTCCACTTTTTGTAGGACTCTATTTTTGGATCGTTGAAGATCTCCTGGTTAAGCCAGGGTGGTCTCTTGCCATACTTCCTATCTTTCCTGTGCCGTGGGATAGTTTGCTCTTGTGCCCTTAATCATGTCTCCTTGAAAAACTGCCAACTGTCAATTGTTTTTCCCCTTAGACTTGCTTCCCATGGGATCTTACCTAGCAAACTCAGGGAGTTGATAAATCTGCCTTGAAATCCATTTTGATGTTCTCCCTCCTACCATTCCTTAGAATCACAAACTCGACCATTTCATGACCACTTTCACCCAAGCTGCCTTCCACTTTCAAATTCTCAACCAGTTCCTCCCTATTTGTCAAACTCAAATCTAGAACAGCCTCCCCCCAGTAGTTGTCTCCACCTTCTGAAATAAAAAATTGTCTCCAATACATTCCAAGAACTTGTTGAGAATCTGTGCCCTGCTGTGTTATTTTCCCAACAGATGTCTGAGTAGTTGAAGTCCCCCATCATCACCAAGTCCTGTGCTTTGGGCGATTTTGTTATTTGTTTAAAAAAAAGCCTCATCCACCTCCTCTTCCAGGTCAGGTGGTCGGTAGTAGACCCCTACCATGACATCACCCTTGTTTTTACCCCTTTTATCCTTACCCAGAGACTTTCAACAAGGCCGTCCCCTATTTCCATCTCAAACTCAGTCCAAGTGTACACGTTTGTAATATACAAGGCAGGGAAAAGGCCGTGAGATGGGGACGGTGGCAGGGCAGGTGGGTGGGATGCCCTGGGCTGGGCCAGGGGACCTAGGATAATATTAGTTTAAATGTGCCATTAGTTATCACGGGACCCCACAATGTAGGACTCATGAATGAAATTGTTTTTAGTTATCCTGTACCA
>NW_020664517.1:1807386-1813092 GCF_002925995.2 Terrapene triunguis | reverse complement strand
TGTTTTTAGTTATCCTGTACCATTGTAACTTCTGTTCACCATTTCATAACACCTGCCATTTTGCCTACATTGTAACTTCTGTGCCATATTGTAATTCAAACCCCATTTTAAAACGCTTACTCCATTTTGTAAGGGCTTGCTGCAACCTTCATTTTTGCAAACCCTTCTGTAATTTTATTAGTCTAGTTGAGATGTGTGAATGAGGGATGCATGGGTAATAGAATCAACCTCCAGCACCAGCCCGTCCTGATGAAATAAAGTTCAAATACCAACGGCTGAAAAACTAGATAACAGCCCTAACTCAAGCAAAAAGCATCCACCCTAAAAAAAACAACAGAAGGAAAATCAAAGCCAGGTCCCAGGCTGACAGTCACGCCTGCAATTGACGGGTGATCAAGCACCAAACCCAGAGGCGGCCTGACACAGCAAGACCTAGAAACTTTAAATCCAAACTAAACTCCTATAAAAAAGAAAGGGTGAGATGAGAGACTTTGGGTAACGTTCTGCTATCAACATCAAGGAGCATCGGTGCGCGCCCGACAGAGACCCGGCTCCTCCTCGTGCTCAGCTTTCCTGGCCAGTTAGCTGTCACGAGCTCCGATCCCAAGCTGCGAACTCAAACTACAATCAGGACTGGTAACTATCCAGCAGCTGCAGAACATTTTGGGGGGTGTGTGTGTGTGTGTGTGTGTGTGTATGTGTATAAGCATTAAGGTATTTGCTAATAGTTACAAATTAATAATAAATGTGGCATCTTTGTCTTGACCCCCTAAAACGATCCTGTATAAGTTTGTGGGACAACACTAAAAGGGTTACCACTGTACGCCAGGGAGCACATGGGCCGCGGCTGTATAATCCTGCCCCATCCAGCTCTGCCAATGCCCCTCAGTCTTGCCCCACAGCCCCTCAATGGGCTTCCCCCCGCCCCACACATCTATGCCCAGCTCTGCAGAAATGTTTCTAGCATCAGGTGCAGGGCCCGCTCCTGTGCCAGTTGTTAATGGCCCTGGAGCCACGTCTGCCTGTGCCCCACATGGAGGAAGGTTTAGCAATGGCAGGGCCTGCTGAGGGTTAGCAAACTCATGGCACATGTGACCTAAGCCGCATTTAAAGCCAGGCCTTGCAGTGGAATGCCTGGGCCGGAGGCCGGCCAGCCTGGCAAGCTGAGCTCTGTCTAGCGTCAGGGCAAGCCAGGGAACCACAACACCCCTCCACCCCCCAAGCCCTAGACCCAGCCTCTGACAAGGCAGCTATGCCAGCGGGGTGGCATCCTTAGAATCCTCCCAGCTAGCCCGCACGTACCCAAAGGAACCACAGACACCATGGCCAACCGTTTGACCCAGAGTGGGCCCAGGGCGCTTGGCCAGTCTGCAAACCGGGCCCTGTGAGGCTAGGACAGCCCCAGTGCTGCGGGTCAGAGCACTCCCCCCGGCCGAGCTGGGCCACATGCACCTGGCCCGCTGAGCTCTGGGGACAGTCTAGCCCCAGGTCTCCCAAGCAGCGAGGCCGTCACATACAGTGGCTGGCCGACAGGCCCCGTTCTGCTCTCAGCCATGCCCCGGGAACTCCACACAGCCGCAGGGCGACTGGCTTTACACTGGAGCAGCGGAGGTCAGCGTTTGCCCTTTGCTGAAAAGCAGAGGGAGCAAGGGGTTGACCGAGGCGCTGATGAGAACCAGGGTGTCCCGGTCCCACCCTGCACACAACATTCATCGAGCCGCCCCCACCAACAGCCGGAGTCGGCTGCTGAGTGTCCAGGTGACCCCTTGAGGCTGCCAGCTGGGGGGCTCCGCAGAGCCTGGCGCTGGTGTTATTCTCTGATGGAAGAACCTCCCTGCGCTGAGCCGGTGCCTTCGCAGGGCCCCGGGGAGCGACGTTGGGTCTTGCTAAACAAGCGGAGCCTGTGGAGCTGGGGGGAGCAGAGCTGGTCTGTCCCGGTGAGCCGCCAACCCTCTGCTCAAAGCCAGCCAAGAGCGCAGGCTCCTGGGCGGCCTGTTTGTAGGTTGACTTCCCGCCAAGGGAGCTGCATAAACAGGCTGTTTGGAAATGCAGGCGCAGCGCCAGCCCCAGCCCTGGTGACGCTGGACTGCGGCTCAGGCGATGGGTGCCGGGCCGCCCTTCCAGGATGCCGGTGCCGGGGGCACGCAGCGGAGCCGCAGCCTGCTTCAAGGGGGGCCAACAGCAGGCTACACATGCACCTTCTGCAGGCCCGGGCTTTGCGAGCCCCCCTTGGCAGGCCAGCCCAGGACGCAGGCAGTGCGGGAAGGGAGGCGTGTGGGCAAGAGGTGCTGACCCTTGTGTGCCCCTAGTGCCTGGGATGAACCGCACCAATGGCGGGGAAGTCCTGGGAAAGCAGCCGAAGCCTGGGCCGGCCTCAGCAGGGAAGGCGGCCAGGAGAAGGGGCTGTGGCTGAAGCCGGTGCTCAGACCGAGCTAGCTCTTCAGCCACAGCACGCAAAGCTGGTCAGTCGCAATAGCCCCATTTACAGAGGGGGAAACTGAGGCACGGAGACTTCACTACGGTCACCCAGCAGGCCCATGGCAGTGCCAGGAAAAGAACCCAGAGCTCCTGAGTCCCGGGCCAGTGCTCTACTCACTAGGCCACGCTGCTCCCCTAGAGAATTCCCCTTTGCTTTAACAGAGCCCACGGGGGCAGGAGGGTATTTTGACTTGGGGACAGCCCCTGAACGTCAGAGATGTGACACCAGTTTCCAGCCAGGTGGTGCTCTCATTTTGAAGCAAGTCAGCCTATGCCACCTTAAAGCAATGCGTCTCCAGCTGAGCGTTCCCCCTTCACTGGGTCGGTAGCAGTTACACACACACACACACACACACACACACACACACTCTCTCTCTCTCTATTCAACCCAATCCGGCACTGATTCAAACAGACCCATTGCAGTAGATAGCACAGAGCTCTCCGGCCACCCAGCTCTGAAGAGACGCTGCTGCCACCAGCAGTGGTGCAGAAGTAAGGGGGGCAATGCACCATGCCACACCATACCATGCCACCCTTACTTCTGCGCTGCTGGGCACCCGGCCACCATCTGCCGCCTCGTGCCCCTCCCCCAGAATACATTCCGCGCCCCCATCCCCGCCAGTTTGAGAACCTCTGCCCTAAACAGATACTTGTGTCTGGCAACCGGCCGGTGTCCCTGCAAGGCACAGCGTAGGGCACGGGCAGCCTCTGCCAGCAGGGGGCACTGTGCCTCCCAGGGACTCAGCACTCCTCCCAGCCGGGGTGCCGCAGGGGAGCCGTGGGCTGCCGGCCTGCATGCCCAGAAATACTTACTAGACGGAGGTCTTGACGTAGCTGGTGTTGAGCCTGGGCTTGGGGCACTCGGGGCGCACACACCGGTAGCCTCCGAAGACGTTGACACAGAGCTCGCCACGGCTGCAGTTGTGCTGATTGTCGGCGCATTCGTCCACATCTGGCAGAGCAAACAGAATCCCCCAGATCCTGGTGTGAATGCAACTGGTTCCCTTCCACGGTGGGGCCAGGGCCTCGCCCTTCCCCGGCCTACCAAGCTGTGGCCACACACCCTGCCAGTGTCCTTCCTGCCTGGGCTGTTTAGCCCCCGTGTGCTGAGCCAGCCTGCATGGCCAGCCCAGTGTCTGCTCCAGGGGCAGAGATAGGGGCCAGGGGACATTTGCCTCTTCAGGATCAGGCTGGTGCCAAGGCAAGGGGAGCCTGGGTCCCAAGGGGGCACAGGTAACACTAGGCCTGGGTATCCCAGGGGGCTTTGGCAGCAGCCTGGCACTCAGGCAGAGGGGCAGAGATGATCCCAGGGTGGGATGATGCCAAAGAAGGGTCCAGCCCAGGCCCGTGGGCACCCAAAGGGGCTTGAGGCTCGCCACGCGGCTGAGCTGAGTGCGCAGGAGGGCTCTGGGCTGGGTCCCATTTGCAAGCCGTGGTGACCCCGCAGGGAGTGAGGTCTCTCTCCCCTCCCCCGACGCAGGTGCTGCTCACCGGTGCACATGTTCTGGTCTGCGGGGCGCAGGTAGCCCCGGGGGCAGACACAGCGGTAGGAGCCGGGCAGGTTCACACAGTCGTGCACGCAGAGGTGGCTCTGCCAGCTGGCCTGGAAGAGCTGGCACTCGTCAACATCTGGCCGCGGAATAGACAGGGGAGATTCCGGGGAGCGGGGTCAGGAAGAGTGTGACACCCAGACCACCCCCCAACCGTGGGCACTCACAGCCTGGCCGGTGCCGGAAACTCCCCAGCCTCCACCCCACCCTGGGTGCCACACAAGAGCCTCCCCTTGGGTTCCCTGGCTGGGGCTGGCCACGTCCCTGGGCCCCGAGGTGCTGCTGCTGGGCAGGTCCCTCGTTGGGAGGGGCAAGGGCAGAGCTCCTGCCGTGGGGGCCTCGGTGGGGTTAGACACTCCCCAGCCCCGCTGGCAGAGCATGGAGAGGGAGCCATGGTACCTTGGCACACGCCGCCGTCCCGCAGCTGGAAACCGGTGTCACAGGCACAGCGGCGTGAGCCCAGGCGGGTGTCTGCGCAGCGGGGCTGGCGGCTGAAGGACGAGTTGCTCAGCGTCACCCAGTCTGCAGCAGCAGGGAGAGGCGGCTGTTAGCTCCCCCAGTCGGCGTCAGGCGGAGCCCGGCCCGGGGCGTGGCACAGCCCTGGGCACTGTGTGGGGGCCACTCCCAACTCCTGCACCACCCTGCCGGGGGTTGGGCAAGCCTGTCGGCGCCGAGCCGTGGCACTCACTGCTCATGGCACGGCGCCCTGTGAGCGGAACACGGGGCAGCGCCAAAGCCGGGGGCGGATGGACTGGGACAGCCATGGCTGCTGGGGGCAGGGCTCTTCTGGGAGCCCAGGCCTGGCGCTGCAGGCCGGGGGGGGAAACTGGCTGGAAGGACCCTCTATAACCCCACGGCGATTGGCTCCTGCCAGTCTGCTCGTGTCCTGGCCCTCCCTAGCTGGCACCATGGTCACTTGCCATCACAACCACATCCAACGCGCCACACACACACACACACACACACACACACACACTCTTTCCCTGCTCCGTGCGCACACCCCCGCTTCCCTGCACCGTGCGCGCACACACCCTCTTCCCTGCTCTGTGCACCCACACCTCCTCTTCCCTGCACCGTGTGCGCACACGCACACACACACACACACACACACACCCCTTCCCTGCACCATGCACACACAGACACACCCTCCTCTTCCTTGCACTGTGCGTGCACACACACACACACACACACACACAGTCTTCCCTGCACCATGCACACACACCTCTTCCCTGTACCGTGTGAAGAAACACACACAACCCTTCCCTGCACTGTGCACATCCCAACACCCCTCTTCCCTGCACAAACACTTCTTCCCTGCCCCATGCTGTGACGAAGTGGGGATTTTACCTTGTTATGTTGTATGTGAGTCTTACTGTTTTGCATGAATGTTGTGTGTGCCTCAGTTTCCCTGTGCATTGCACCAATGTCTAGGTGGTGGGAATACGGGGGGGTGACTTTTGCGGAGGCTGCTCCAGCTGCCTGCACGGATGCTCTGGCCGCCCCTTCGGAACCTGAGACCCAGGAGGGGGATGCGACCAGGTGACTCTTGGCCTGGGAAGCGAGACATAGGACAGAGGAGAAGCAACGGGCAGGGCAGGGGCCAGGCGGCTGGCAGCGCGTCAGTCTCCGCTGGCTTGTGACGCAGGGGAAGGATCAGAGCCCTGGCTCTGGGCTCCCC
>NW_020664517.1:1794119-1797386 GCF_002925995.2 Terrapene triunguis | reverse complement strand
CACCCATTGGCTGTGGTTCCTGGACAATGGGAGTGTGGAGTCGGTGTCCGGGGCGGGGGCAGTGCGCAGAGCCCTCTGGCTCCCCCCGCCCAGCCTAGGAGCCGGACCTGCTGGCTGCTTCCGGGGCGCAGTGCGGTGCCAGGACAGGTCAGGACTAGCCTGCCTTAGCCCTGCAGCACGGCCGACTGGACTTTTAACGGCCCGGTCGGCAGCGCTGACTGGAGCCGCCAAGGTCCCTTCTCGCCCAGGCATTCCAGTCGAAAACTGGACACCTGGCAACCCTAGCACCTAGCACCGCCCAGCCCGAGGCGTTTGCACCAGCTTCACCAGGGGAGCGTCGGGCAGCAACCGGTGCACCAGAGTTTGCATTACCGTTGTGGCCGGTGGCCTGCGTGTGGATGTTGCTTTGCAGGACCGTGAGCTGCTTCTTGAGGCTGCGCATCCCCTGCAGCCGGGCGGCCTCCTGTGCGGACAGCAGCTTCTGCATCTGCTGAATGGCGCTCAGCACCTGGCGCTTGCTCAGGCAGTCCTGGGGGCAAACACACGGGACACCCGGGTCTGGCTGCACTGCAAGGCCAGCGTAGCAGAACTCGAGTCAGCAGGCCCTGGCGATGCTAACCTAGGGCATGAACGGCTACACTCATTTGTAGGAGCTGTGGACCCCTGGATCCCAACCTGGGGCTCTGCCTTACGTGGGCCCATGTCCAGCCACCCATCTCCCAGACTTCCTAGCGCCCACTCAAAAAATATCCGCTCAGGCCCTTTGCTCGTGGTGCTGTGTCGGGAAACATGGCAGTCCACAGGTCACAGAGAGTCGGCCCGTGGGATTGTGGGATATGTTTGGTGGACACGAGTCCAGTGGTGCTGCATCTATACTGCAAAGCAAGAGGGTGTGAACGCTGGGTCCCGGCTTGACTCAGATTTGGATCCTTCATCCTCATGAGGTCCTGGGAGCCTGGGTCTGCGCCCTGGTTTAGCATGATGTGTGTGTGGACGGAAGAGGGGTAAAGCCTGAGTTTGAGCTCCAGGCTTACAGTGCAGTGTAGATGTACCCTTAAGGGCCAGTCCTGAGCAAAGTGCACAGAAAGCTCCCCGAAGGCTGTAGCTAAATGCTGCTGAGTCCTGGGAGACGCCCCCTGGCAGCCAGGGCCAGGGCCCGGGCCCATCACCTCACGCCCTGGAAAACCCTATTTATTGGAGCAGGTTTCCTAGAGGCTGAACAGAACAAGAGTGGAAGGGAAAGACAGCGACGCGGGGGCAGGATCCAGGCCCGTGACTGAGGCTTTCAGCAGGGCTGTCAGAACGCCCCGGCCCAGGCAGGCAGCCCGGAGATTCAGCCTCTGCCCTGGCACCACAGGGACGTGGGGCAGGATCGGAGGCACTGCAGAGGCCTCAGGGAATTTCCTGCCCTGATTTCAGCATCTCTTAACACCTCCTCACGCAGCAGCACTGAGTGCTGGGGGCACCCTGACGGGCTGAGAGGCAGGCAACGGGAGCAGGCCCTCAGGCCAGGCTGTACCTGAGAGTCCGTGGTGCAGAGACGTGGCTGCAGCTAAAGCGGAGCTGGAGTCTGCAGGGCGACTCCGGAGATCAGATACGTCAGCCAGTTAACTATTTCCCAGAGCCCACGCACGCGCTCCACGGCGCCCTGCATTCGAAGGCTGGGCTCGGCTGTCTGTTCCAAGGGCTGCCAGGCGCGCTGCGGGGCGGCTGGGAACCCCTTTGGGGACGCTGCTGGTTGGTGCTCCTCGTCACTCGCACAAAGCCCACACAGGGCTGCTCCGTCTGATCGTTCTCTCTTCCGCATCGGATTCAAGACACTTTACAACTGTGCGTCAGGCCACGTGCTCCAGGGATCCCCAGCTCAGCTCCACAGCGAGGTCCCTTCGCTCCCCTTTCCGCATACTGCAGCCACAGCCGCTCCGGCAGCCCATTCCCCAGGTGGGGGGAGGCGTGTGCGGACTGTAGTGCAGGGGACAGGGTGTGTCCTAAGATTGCATTAGCCTTTTTCATGGCCGCATCATGTTGGCGACTCACCTCGTCCTGTGTAAACCAATACAGCCAGGTCTTTCTCCTCTGTCGCTGCCAACTGATCCGTCCCCAGCTTAAAGCAAAACTGCTTGTTTGTTGTGAGTCCCTGAGCGCATGACCTTGCGTTTTGCACTATTAAATTTCATCCCATTTCTATTACTCCAGTTTGCAAGGTTCTCCAGATCTTCTTGTATGACACTCTGGTCCTCCTCTGTATTGGCAATACCTCCCAGCTTTGTGTCAGCCGCAATTTTTATTAGCGCACTCCTGCTTTTTGTGCCAAGGTCGTTAATAAAAATGGTAAATAAGACTGGTCCCAAGACGGATCCCTGAGGAACTCCACTGGTAACCTCCCTCCAGCCTGACAATTCACCTTTCAGTATGACCCGTTGTAGTCTGCCCTTTAACCAGTTCCCTTCCCACCCTTCAATTCTCAGATTAATCCGAGTTTAACTAATAATTTCCAGAGTGGAACTGTACCCAACGCTGTACTAAAATCCAGACAGACTAGATCAAGTGCATTTCCTTCATCTAAAAACATCCGTTCTCTTCTCAAAGCAGAGCAGGTTGGTCTGGCACCATCTCCCTTTCAGAGACCCGTGTTGTATTTTATTCCAACTACCTTTCGCGTCTATGTTCTTAACTACTTGCACTTTCGAAATTGGTTCCAAGCCCTTGCATACAATTGAGGTTAAACTAACAGGCCTGGAGTTTCCCGGATCACTTTTTCCCCTTTCTTTAAAAGCGAGGCTTTGTTAGCAACTCTCTGGTCAGTCTCCTTACCTGGGTGCTGCTGAGCGGCAGGTGCAGGACACACAGGGCCACCAGGGCCTGCACCGCGAGGAGCCACATCACGCGGGAGTTGGGCTGGGGCGAAGCTCCTGGGACACCCGGGGAGAGCGGAGGGCTGGCTCCTTCCTGGCAATGGCTCAACCCGCTATACAGATGGGAACAAGGGAACACACGCAGTAACGGGATAGCAGCTCGTGGGCCAGGGTCAGTCTGCCCGGGCACCAACCCCTGGGCTTTCCCCCAGGTTTCCCTGTGGTTTGCATTGTCACCTGCTGCCCAACGCCCACTCATCATCCCCCTCCCGCCGCAGTCACCGCCCCCTCCATGGGGCTTCCCCACCAGAGGGGCCTTCAGAAATAACCCACTGGAGGCAGAAAAATCACAAGAACCCCCCAAATATGGCTCAGAATTCACCAACCAGCCAGTCCCTAATGGCATCCCCCC
>NW_020664517.1:1788421-1794019 GCF_002925995.2 Terrapene triunguis | reverse complement strand
CCCCCCCCCATGATAGGAACCCCCCAGCAACCGCCCCCCAGCGTTGCTCCCCTGCAATGGCATCGTCCTGGTGAACCAGGAGCGTGGCCGAGAGGAGCTGTGGCCTTTCGCTCCATGCCCTCCATCCCCCCTGCTGCTGCCCCAGCCGCCAGGGCCCATGTGAGCCCTCAGGGCAGTTCTCGAGGACCGGGGCAGGCTGGCATATGGCAGAGGTGCCAGCACCCCAATGCATGGGAACAGCCCTGCTCCTTAGAAGGAGCCAGCACGGGGAAGATCCCAGCCTCCCGCTGCATTGCTCCCCGGGCTCCAGCCAGGCTAGGAGCTGCCCCCCACCTGGCCAGGGCCCCTGCAGGCCCAGGAGGCCCCTCCACAAGGAGGCCTGTCTTCTCTCTCTCAGAGCCCTGCAGGAAGATGCCGCGCTCTGCTCCCCTCCCTTGTGTCTGGGGCCCCTGCAGACCCTGCTTTAGCCAGAGGGACAGGCAGACAGACCGAGCAAGCTGTGGCTGAGTCTCCGACCGGGACGGTCCAGCTCAGAGCCTCCTGCAGCCCCTGGGCAGAGAGCTCCTGCTGCAGCAGCGGGGCCTCTCCCTGGCACCGGGGACGGCCGGACAGCGGGCGGAGCAGCAGAGGTTGTTTGTAAGATGTAGGCTCCTGGCTTGCAACCCCTTACCCTCGCTCCTGCCCACCGCGGGCTGCAATTTATCCTCCCGCCTCCCATGTGTTTGTTGTTTTTTCCCCTGGCTCCGGCGGGGGGGAGGGCAGCGAGTGGTAGGGAACTTTTCCCTTGGCACCAGCCCCTCTCTCCCGAGTCCCTCCTCCAGATCAGGACATTCGGGCCTTTCATCTGCAGAGTCTGTTGCTAATGCTGGTCACGCAGTGGGCAGATGCCGGCTTTCCCCGAGGGACTCAGTGCTCTTGGATCCCTGGGCACGGTGCTGTTCACACCAGCACTTGCAGCTAGAAAGCAGTGCCCGGGCGGGGGCATCCTTTGGGAGGGGGCCGTTCCCCATGCTGCCCCTTCCCACCCCTTGCTTTCAGTGGCAATTCCCATGTCTTCCTCCCCCAGCTCCCCTTGCATAGCCGCCTACTGGGATCACACCCTGAGCTCGCAAGGACACCAGCTGTTCTGTCTGTACAGTGCCATGCACACACGGTGCTGTATAAACGTTGAAGAACTGACAAACCACGGTACCTCCCACTAGGTTGTGAGCCCCCCGGGAACCCGCTAGAGAGCTGCAGGGAAACGATACAGGCTGCACAAACGCAGAGCAAGTGAATGCACGAAAGGGCTTTTACAAATATACCAAGTGGGGGCAGGGAGACGCAGTCAAAGGAGATTGGGTCCTTAATAAATGATGAAGGGGGTGAAGTTAGTGACTCCGAGGTGGTGGAGGCGCCCAGCTCCAATTTAAACTCTGTCCAGCAAGGCAGACAGACAAAGTGGAGGAGTGTCGAGAACCCACAATCCAGGGCAGATTTGGAAAGAGCTTGGCTCCTAGGTAGGGATCTCAATATGGGCAGGTTATCAGAAGGGTTCTGCAGCCCCCATTGGGCCCGACTGGCAGGAGAGTCTAGCGCTCAGCATACTGAGTTCTGACAATCGTGCCCTTGCAGCACAAGGAAGATCTTTTGAATGCAGACTCGATAAAGAGGAAGCCTGGGGAAACTTGGAAAATAGAAATACGAATGTGCCAGTCAGTCCGGATTCCCGAGTAAGAGAATTAACAAAATGAACTCAATATACAATTGGAAATTATTTCTGAAAAGCTCTAGGGAGGAGCTAGAAGACTGAATACAAGCAAAGGTGGTACCGAGCTTCAGAAAGGTAGGAAGAGAGATCCTGGCAATTACTGTCCCATAAATCTAACCTCCATCCCCAAGAAAACAATGGAGAACTATTAAGAGGATAAAAATCACTGACCGTCTAGAGGAGAACGTAACCAGGAGCATTCAGCAGCCTTGATTTAAAAAGCAATTACATTTGTTTGGCAAGACCATGCTGCTGAATGCTCATGGATTGCTTTTAAAGCTACAGTTAGTGGAGGAGTGTGGAGCAGTAGATGTCAGGCATGTGAGCAAATGTCTCATAAGACTGATGGCCCATAACCAAACTGGTAGGAAGAGGGCCAAGGGCCGGTTTGCAGGGAAGTCTCTATGCAGGAACCCGTTTCAGGTACAGTCCTCGATGGGCCAGAAGAGGCTGAATGAAATTCCCAGATGACACTAAACTGGGAGGAGTGGCAAACGGCAGAGAGGACACAGAAATGACACAAAAGGTCCTCATGAAAGAAATACAGGCAGTGGGTACTTGGATAATAATATTCCCCAGCTCTTAGATGGCACTTTTCATCAGAAGCACTCAAAGCACTACACAATCCTCAATGTCTTTATCCCCACATGCCCCTGAGAGGCAGGGCAGTGCTGTTATCCCCATTGTACAGATGAGAAACTGAGGCACAGAGAGACTAAGGCCCAGGTCTACAAAGGTATTTTGGCTCCTAACTTTTAATGGACGGTGCACAAGCCACCCTGATTCAGCTTAGAAAAATACACGTCAGTACATCTGGGGAGGGGGAAATCCTCCAGGCCTCACACCTCAGGGGAGGGAGAGTCCTGGGAAGCAGCGAGGCTGAAAGCGACACAGGGGCGAGCACATTTGCAGCGAGATGTGGTAGCAAAAAGGCTGAGTCTAATTTTGGACTGGCCACGTGGATGCCGGTCTCGGACCCACAGAAGTTTGGGCTGGATGAATGGACTATAAGGTGGATAGAAAGCTGGCTAGATTGTCGGGCTCAATGGGTAGTGATCAATGGCTCCATGTCTAGTTGGCAGCTGGTATCAAGCGGAGTGCCCCAAGGGTCGGTCCTGGGGCCGGTTTTGTTCAATATCTTCATTAATGATCTGGAGGATGGCGTGGACTGCACTCTCAGCAAGTTTGCAGATGACACTAAACTGGGGGGAGAGGTAGATACGCTGGAGGGTAGGGATAGGATACAGAGGGACCAGGGCCGGCTCCAGTCACCAGCTGAGCAAGCTGGTGCTTGGGGCGGCAGATTGTTCGAGGCGGCGTTCTGCCCAATTCTAGGGCGGCACGGCCGGGTTTGTTTGTTTTTTTGTTCCGCTCCAGCCGCCCTGTAGGGGGCGGCGGCGCGGAGGACCGGAGCGCCCTGCAGGGCAGTCCTCTTCCTTCTCTCCCCGCCGACCAGAGCGGAAGTGGGAGGGGCCGCGTGGCAGCGCCCCCGCTGTAGTCCTGGCCACCCCCTTCTCTCTCTCTCCTGCCTGCCCCCTGCCCCCCTCCAGCTGGTCCCCCTGCACCCGCGCTCCGGCCGCGCCGCAGGTTTTTGTTTTTTTGTTTTGCTTGGGGCGGCCAAAAAGCCAGAGCCGGTCCTGAAAGGGACCTAGACAAATTAGAGGATTGGGCCAAAAGAAACCTGATGAGGTTCAACAAGGACAAGTGCAGAGTCCTGCACTTAGGACGGAAGAATCCCATGCACTGCTACAGACTAGGGACCGAATGGCTAGGCAGCAGTTCTGCAGAAAAGGACCTAGGGGTTACGGTGGACAAGAAGCTGAATATGAGTCAACAGTGTGCCCTTGTTGCCAAGAAGGCTAACGGCATTTTGGGCTGTATAAGTAGGGGCATTGCCAGCAGATCGAGGGACGTGATCGTTCCCCTCTATTCAGCATTGGTGAGGCCTCATCTGGAGTACTGTGTCCAGTTTTGGGCCCCACACTACAAGAAGGATGTGGAAAAATTGGAAAGAGTCCAGCGGAGGGCAACAAAAATGATTAGGGGGCTGGAGCACATGACTTATGAGGAGAGGCTGAGGGAACTGGGATTGTTTAGTCTGCAGAAGAGAAGAATGAGGGGGGATTTGATAGCTGCTTTCAACTACTTGAAGGGGGGTTCCAAAGAGGATGGATCTAGACTGTTCTCAGTGGTACCAGATGATAGAACAAGGAGTAATGGTCTCAAGTTGCAGTGGGGGAGGTCTAGGTTGGATATTAGGAAACACTTTTTCACCAGGAGGGTGTTGAAGCACTGGAATGGGTTACCTAGGGAGGTGGTGGAACCTCCTTCCTTAGAGGTTTTTAAGGTCTGGCTTGACAAAACCCTGGCTGGGATGATTTAGTTGGGGTTGGTCCTGCTTTGAGCAGGGGGTGGGACTAGATGACCTCCTGAGGTCCCTTCCAACCCTGATATTCTTTGATTCTATGATCGACAGCAGTATATTGAGACATTAGAGAGAGGTCAGGGAAGAGCGGCTGGTTAGGGAGCTGAAAGATTATAGGAGCTAAAGTTTGCTAGGAGATGGCTGATGGAGGCAGGATATTGCATGGGAATTACTTAGCAAAAGGGGACAGAACTAGGGTTAGGAGCAGGGACATTTTCCTGCCAGTCAGACCGGCCAGGCTGGGGAACAGGCTGCACGGGCAGCAGTAAAAGCCACAGCGCTTAGGGATGGAGAATGCCGGACACGGTCAATGCTAGACTGGACAAACACTAGTAAATGTACAATGAGAACGCCCCTGTCGGGGGAGGGAGCGGGCTGCATGTGACCTCACAGATCTTCCCCAGCTCTAGAGGCTTTGATTGGGTTGCTTCTTTGGGGCCCCACTGGGAACCCTTGTGTTGTCCATCCGTCCCCCCAGGAGCAGCTGCTCACATAGGTAGGGGGGCACAGCGGGGGCTGGCCAGTGGGAGGAAGGGCCTAACAGTGGCCCAGCAACTCAACGTCCTGAACTGGCTTTGAAATACTATTGTGCCAAGATCTCATTTCAGCATCCAATGAGTGAGCAGAAGCCCAGGGATTGTGACGCTCCGAAGCGCCCGTGGCCCTGAGGGTCAGTCTAGCTGGTATCTCTGCTCCTGAGCGGGCCACATAGCCCAGCACTACCAACGGTCAGTCTGCTTGAGATCCCACTGCTGCCCACATGGGAACACGGCAGCATCCTGTCTACTAGAAACGATGAATGAGAAAAGCAAGGATGGGCCGAGTCAATGCTCTAGTGGGGTTGTTGGAGGGGCTGTGACCACAGGGCATGCTGAGATATCTGGATCAGGACCCCACAGGGAGGGCTGGGACAGTACCCAAGAGGCGTGTGATGGTAGCAGTGTGGTGAATGCCCCCTCAGCCTGGCCACGAGAGCACGCCCCACACACTGGCACTGCCAATGACCTTCAAGAGTCTCTCCATACCGCTGCTATGTCAGAAGGGGGAGGAACGTCTCTGCGAAGGCTTCCTAGGTGCCCATGTATCTAACGCCAGCATGTGGCCCATGGAGATGGCAGCCCGAGGTGCACGCGAATGCAAGTCACCCTGCCCCCCTTTGTGCCCAGCGGGGCACGTGCCTGAGCTGGTCGTTGCCCTCTGGCTGAGCTGCTCTGTGCCATGCCAAGCCACCCTCCGCCATGTCTGCTGGGACACGGGGCAGGTGCTGAGCTAGGCTCATTTGAAAGCTTTACTTGGCATAACTCACCTGAGCTGCTCAGCTGGGAAGAAAGAACCAAATTGCTGCCAGTCTGAGAGCACCAGCCAGCTGTGTAAATGCCCTCCCGTGGCCCCCCTGCCGTGGTGTGAGGGCTGCCCAGGCACT
>NW_020664517.1:1778068-1788411 GCF_002925995.2 Terrapene triunguis | reverse complement strand
GTGTGAGGGCTGCCCAGGCACTGCCCGTACGGGGGAGCAGAGACCAGGGTTCCCCACTCACTCGCCAGGGCAGGGCAGGTGGTGCAGAACAGCCGCCACAGGAGCTGCTGCCTCTCCCCTGAAGCAGGTCTATGCTCAGCAGGTGATTCCCCCTCCTCCCTGAGTGCTCCGGCACCCTAAGGCCAGGGTTACCCTCCCTCCCTCCCTCTCGGGCACCTAGGGCCTCCCCGCCAGGCTCCCCCGCCTCAATAACACCCCTCCTTGGGGCCGGCTCCTTACACAACGCAGAGTAAAGAATCCAGGGCAGGCGCCACGTCTCACCCTTGGCCCACAGAGCCTGGATAGTCCCCAACACCACACCTGGGCTCTTGGCTGCTGGAGAGCCACCCCACTTGCCCCAGCAGGAACCGGCCCCCAGGAGCACCCCTCACCCCCTGCTCCATTAACCTCCCATCTCAGATACCCTCTGGTAACTCCCTCTGCTGCCTTCAGCCCTCTCACCCAGGAACCGCCTCCAGCTTCCTTTGGGGGCCTCTCTCTGACTCTCCCTGATCCTTCAGAGCCCCAGGTGCTGCCCCGCCTGCTTACCTGGCCAAACTGGGAGCAGCTGCATGGCAGGGGGCGCTGGGCCTGCTTCATTTAAAGGGGCCAGCCATGCTGTGACACTCCCCCCTTGGGCTCATGGGAACCTGGACCCATTGCACTGGGCCATCCCCTGACTTCTCAATCATTTCCCCCCTGACCAGCATAGATACCCTGTCCACACTCCAATGGGAGGGGGAGGGGGGCTCCATTTTGGGTAGCAAAGTCTGTATTTGCCAGTTCAGACCCCTGGGTGGTGAATGGCTCTCAGGGGAGAGGATGGGGGAGGGAGTCGCTTTAAATGAGGACAGGCACCGTTTAAAGGGGCCAATGCCTCAGTAGGTAGCAGCGGGGTTGGCACCACCACTGGCATTTGGATTCATGGCACGTGGAACAGGGGAGCCAAGGGTAGGGTCTCCAAGTACAGTCACGCTGCCAGCTGCAGGATATCACCAATTGCAGCCCCATGGCTGCTGGTACCCTCGGGTACCACGCACCACTAACGAACCGCCCTGTAGCACTGTCTCCATGGAGACGTCGATCTGAAGTCCGGAGGGACATTGGATGGAGGGGGTTACTCCAGCCCTTTATCAAGATGGGGCCAACCCCAGCTGGAGCGTCACAGCTTTCATGCATTCCCTGACTGGCCTAGCAGCAGAGCGAAGGAGGGACTGGCCAGGTGGGAAACCATACAGGCTGCATAGGAGCCCCAGTTTAGCCACTACTTAGGCCTCTGCAAGAAGTGGGCACAGTGGCCCCCAAACAGCCATTTGGCACAACTGACACCCCTCCTCCAGCAGACACACTCCTGCCTCTTCAACAGCCCCAGCTGGGCAGCACCCCTCTCCCGCACATCAGCGTCCCCTCTGCGGCTGATTGACCAGGAGCACAGTGGGTTTTCCAGACCCAGAGCACCCCCTGCTGGCCGAGTATGGCTCCACCTCCGTTTCCTCTCACCTGGTTCACAGCAGTTTTCCATCCTGTAACTCCCCTCATGGGGGGTTTATTGGCAAAACGATCTTCCAGGCACAGTCCCCAAAGAACCACTCCCGGCCCTTTCTAGCTGGAGTCCTTCCACAGGCCTTGTCCTGCCTTGTCTACCTCCAGCTCCAAGAGGCCAGCGGGCAAATGCCCTCTGCTGCTCTCCTGGCCTCCCCTGGTTTCTCAGGGGCTGACTCCCTGGTGACCTTTCCCATCTCAGCCGCTCTGGGCTGCCTTTGCAGCTTCTTCCAGGCCTGCTGTGGAGCTCTCTGGGCTCCCCCTCCAAACTGGGGTCTCTGCCCAGGGGTTTCTCAGGCCGTCACCTGTGCCCAGTTAGTCCTGGCTGAGAGTCTGTTAATTAGCACAGGTGGGGCTGAGGCCTGGTCTACACTACGACTTTAATTCGGATTTAGCTGCGTTAATCCGAATTAACCCTTCACCCGTCCACACTACAGAGCCAGTTAATTCGAATTAAAGGGCACTTAAAATCGATTTCTGTACTCCACCTCGACGAGCGGAGTAGCGCCTAAATCGATTTTGTTAATTCGAATTAGGGTTAGTGTGGCCGCACACCACCGAATTACTGTGGTTAAAGTAATGGGGTAGTGTGGCCGCACACCACCGAATTAATGTGGTTAAAAACTGAATTAATGTGCTTAGTGTGGCCGCGCACAATCGAATTTATACAACCTGTTTCCCAAATTCGAATTATCTAAATTCGGATTAATCCTGTAGTGTAGACATACCCTGATTGACAGGGCTGGTGTATCCAAGGGCTGTTCATATAAAGCACTACTCCAGGCCCTGAATACAGGGACATGAATAGGGAAGTATCTGCCTCTTGTGGGCATGAATCAGAGGGTTTCTGGGATCTGACACCTCTCAAGCCAGGCTGGGGGATCCCTGCATGATCAGAGTCCAGGCAATCGTTACACTGGTGGCTTCTGACCCCCCAGCCCAGACTGAAAACATTCCAGCTTCATCTCAGCGCCAACGGGCATGGGACAGGCACACGGGATGGGAGGGATTCAGCTGGGGTGTCACTTTGCCCAATGCCCTCTGGGTGCTGCACACTGTCTATTCAATAGGAAATAACCAACCCAGTCACAGGCCGCTCAGGTTGCGTCTGGGCAGCTGCGTGTGGGATAGGAGAGAGACTAGTGCCCCCTGCAGGCGCCAGAGCGCCTAACACAAACTGGACACATGCTTCAGTGTTCACGTTTTCAGATTCCACGGCTTAGCCATCGTACCTAAGAGCAAGGCCCCGCACCTGCTGTGCAGCAAGAGTGACCCTCATTCTGCACCAGCCCATGAGAAAAATGTCAATTCGATTCCATCTGAAAGTTCATGCTACAGCCAGCAGGGTCCCCCTTCTGTTGTTTAATCTGCCATCCGAGTTGATTGGTTTCACGCTGCCCCGTGAGGTTAAATTTGCCAGGGGCTGCAGAATTGTGCATTAAAACACACCATGGCCTTCTGGAAGCTGACAGGGGTAAGCTGGAGGTTTAGGGAAACAGCTTGTTCTGGGCCCTGGCCTTTGGGACTGTGAGATAAGCACATTGGCTGGATCGTTTGCTAAAATGATCAACAGTGAATCAGCTAACAGTGTTGGCATCAACCACACGGGCTAGAAAATGTAGGGCCTGACACGCCACTGGGCTATGGCAGCCTAGCATTGGTGCCAACGGAGCCATGCCAATCACAGCGGCTGAGGAGCTGCCTGGCATTTCTTTTAGAGGCGACATTAGCTTCTGGGGCACAATGCTGCAGCAAGGGATGGATTCTTTGGCAAATGCTGCAGCTTCGGCGACCTGCAGTGCCTGGGGTCCTGGGTAAAACAGGTCACCGTATGGACACGGACGTGTGGCAGCGCCTGCTTCATGTCTTCCTTCTCTTCACACAGCACTTCGGCTGGGAGCTGCTGCAGTGGAATTGGTTTTCCCCGGGAGAATTAAGAGGAAGGAGTTGGTGATTCAAGGTGAGGCAGGGCATATCTGGAAGGTGTGTCATCTACAGCTCGTAGAACCCAGAGGTAGGAGTCAGGAGTCCTGGGTTCTATTCCCGGCTGTGCCACTGACTGACCGCATTGCCTTGGGCAAGTCACTGAGCGCTCTGTGCCTCAGTTTCCCTATCAGTAAAATGGATTGATAATACCCACTGATGTAAACAGCATTGAGATCTTCAACGGCAAGGCACAATGGTCCTCGCAGTGGGCACAGTGTGCCAGGGTGTAATGGAATACGCAGGGTAGCTGCATTCTTCCCTTGTAGACGGGCACTGGGCAGGGCGCCGTGCAGCTGTCTGCCCAGGGGTAACAAAGCTGCGGGCGAGGTCTGAGCCTGATAGGGACAGCAGTGGAGTTTCCCTATGGTAGAGAAGCAGCTGCACTGAATGTTACAGGCCCCGGACACACAGGCTGGTTCTCGCCGCTAGACATGGCTGTGGCCTAGCGCCGCCACGCGGGGCTCCCAGCAGAGCTGCTCACTTCATGACCCTGTCACCAGTTGTTTGTAGCCACTCCTGCTGGCCGGGAGCCCGGGAGCCGCTCCGCGGTGAGTAAAGTCCCGAGGTGACCGGCGATGGTGGCTCCGGGTCTGAGAGATGTGCAGAGTATTTTAGAACAGGCAGTCACGTGGGCACCTGTGGGCAGCTGGGGCTAGACCCCCGGGTCCCGCCCACCACCCCTGAGCCAGCCATTGGCAGCCCTCCTGTGCACTGGTGGCCCCCTTGTCCCATGCTGTGGGGAACCCCCTGCAGCATGCGGGCAGGTCCAGAAACGGGCAGGCCCCCGGCCCCATTCTGCGGCAGGATGCCCACGCGTCTCTGCCGGCCCTGCGTTCCCAAGCCTGCCATGGGATTGCCCGTGCTTGGTGGAGATGCAGGGCCATTTGCTGCCTCTCAGTCCCTGGCCCATGGCGGGCCATCAGCCTTGCTCTGTGGTGCTTCTGGGGCCAGTCTCGCTGTGAGATGCCCTGTCTGCAGAAGCTGGCTCCAGCCCAGCAGGTGTTGATGGGCAGTGGATGAGGACACAGGGGGTGCAGCTCCCATGCCAAGGCAGGAGACCTTATTGCGCAAGGAAAGTCCTGCTGAAGACCCTCCTCCGATGAATTTAGCCTAGAGCCTGCCTGGAAACACCCGGCTGCCCCGTGCTCGCGAACGTCCTGCATTGGCAAAAAGCTGGGCTCCTGGGGGAAGAGTCAGCCCTTATCACGGTTACACCGACCACCCTGCACGCAGCACCACCTACCCCTTGCTGCTGTGTGGCCTCCTCAGCTCTCCCGGCTCTGGGCTCTCTTCCAACCTCGCTGGCCATTGTCCCCTTCACAGCACCTCCCCCCCCCCGTTGGTGTCCCTCAGGGCTCTGAACCCGTCCCTTCCCGTCCCCCCAGCTCCCACCTCCAGGCAGCCTCCCCCAAACCGGCTTCCTCCCCTCCCACCGCAGGCCCTGCATGTCCCACCGCCTTAGCCCCAGCACAGAAACTCTCGTCTTCCCTCTCAGCCCGGCTCCTCTGCCACCTGCTCCACCCCTGGCAGCTCCCCGCCTGCCTCGCTCACGGGGAGGCCGTAAGGCTGGAGAAGCCGACTAGCCGGCCCAAGGGAGCCCAGGGTTCAGATGCAGCTGCTCCGACGTTCCCAGGTGCCGGGGTGTGGAAGGCCCAGTGGTAGTGGGTGAGGGGGTGCCCCAGGGGCTCAGCGTCTCTCCTAGTCCCCCACCGCGATAATCACAGCACCTTGTGATCGAGGCCCCAGGCTGGGATTCAGGAGACCCAGCTCTGCGTGGCCTGCCCGCGAGACGCTGGGCAGATCATGGAGACCAGCGTCTTCAGTGGTGGCCTCTGACTCTGGGGCGCCAGTTCCCTGAGGGCAGCCTTGGTGGCTGGTGCACAGCACCGCTGGGAAGTCAGGCCCTCAGCGGCTCCTCCCGCAGCCAGTGGAAATCTCAAGGGTACTGTAGCCCCATTGGGCCCCTTCTCTCCTTGTGCCTCCATTTCCCGTCAGATTCCCCCTCCCATGGCGACGGGGCAGCTTCGTTCTCCAGCGTTTGGGTGGGCTGCCGAGCCCGCTGGAGGCAAAGGATGAGGGGATAGTTATTGCTTCCAAAGAGCTGGTGCTGTGGGCCAGTGGCCTGGGCTAGGGCTCAGGAGATCTGCATGCTATGCTAGCTCAGCCGGCCTGCTAGGCCCCTTCCCCGCTCCATGCCTCAGTTTCCCCTCCCACCCTTTGTCTTATTTATTTTGCTTGTAAGTGTAACTCCAGTGGGCAGTGTGTGTTACAGCACCCCGCCCGTGCTGAGCCACACAGGATGTGACTCCCAAGGATGGGCTGAATTCCCTGCCGCGTGTGGAGTGCGAACCAATTGCTGGTTGGCAGCCACCCTGCGACGTGTCCCTGGGGTGTCTGCACAATGGGCATGTTATTTTAACAGATTCTTCCCTCGTCCCAGCAGAGCCGCCCTCTGGCCTGCAACTGGCCTTTTCCCTAGTAACCTCCCTGGCCGCTTTCCCAACGGTGTAAATTACGGCTCCAGCAGGTTTAACTGATGGGGCAAAACAGGGGCGGGGGTGAGGCTCCCAGGAAACAAACCAGCCCATCTCCAGCATGGACGGGTCTGACATGGGTGGGAGTTGAGGCCCCTCAGCCCCTAGCAGGACCATGATAAGCCCCATCCCCTCGAGTCACCCAACTAGTCCCTGACGAGAGCACGGGAGGGGTGAGGGAAGGGGGAGGCTCGCACACCCTGCGGGGCGGGTTGGTGGTAAACGAAGCTGCATGAGCTGAGAACAGCGCAGCATAAAGCCAGCTGAGATTCCCATTCATTAATCCGCCCCTTTGGAATGTTCCCCGGCCCAATCAGCCTGCCCCCGCGCGGCTCTACCCGGAGAATAACGCTCCAGTGATCACCGGGGCCTGCGCAGCGCCAGGGCTCGGGCCGGGGGGGCCTGTGCGGGAGGATTGCACAGGAGCTGTCTCTCCTTTCATGCCAGCGAGCGGTTGGCGGAAGAGTCTGGACAGAGCCATTACTCACCAGTCCCCCTTTTGTTTAACCGCCCAGCAGTGCTTGTCTGAAGTTTTGAATAGGAGCAAAACTTGGAAGCCGCCAGAGAGAGACACATCCCGGAGCCCGGGCTGCAGGAGCCCAGGATAACTGCGTGGCACAACACTCCTGCTTCATGGGGATCCGCCCCTTAACCTGGGAGAAGAGAGCCCAGAGCCATCGGAATGAGGGATAAACGGATGCCAGCGTGCCTGCTCTTGGCACTGGCCTGCAGCTGGCTGGGCTCTGCTTTGGGGGAGTTCCCGGTACACCAGCACCCTGAGAAGCTGCCCCCCCTGGTGCCGCTGCAGCAAGGTAACTGACAGATTCCACTGAAATAACTGACTAAGGGGCTGGGCAAGATTTTCCAGCACCAGCTAAGCTGGTTGTGGGGGGCACATATCTGATCTCGGACCTGAGGCTGGGGGAGCCCACCAATATATATCCTTGCAGCCAGTGCTGACCCTGTGCTCACTACGCCTCCTGGTGCACCCTGTGCCTCTCCGAAAGCCGAGGGGAGCTGAGGACACTCAGCACTCTCCAGCATCAGGCCCTCACCCTGCTGGGCCAGGTGATGTGAATCGGCGCAGCTCTGGTGGCCCTGTTTACCCCAGCGAAGGGTCTGCACACTGAGGTTAACGGATGGTTTGTTGGCGGGAGGGAAGGTCTCGGAGCTGCTGAATGTAACATCTGTAGCTGACAAGCGAGCGTCCAAACCTCAGGCCGGCAGAGAGGAAGGGGAAATCCATTCCCTCGCGGGGGGAGTCAGGGCACGGCCAGGGTTTATCCAGGCTGGAGGAGAGGCCCCAGCCTGTCTCTCCCCAAACAGATCATGGGTTTCAATAATTTTGCAATCTCTTTGCTCCCAGGGTCTGATTGCCACATTGCAGGGCAGTTAGCCACATGGCCAGGCCCAGTCCAGGGGGCCACAACCGGGGCCAGATTTTTTACCCAGCAGGTGCCAAGAAAAAGGGAATGATTTTCTAACGGGTGCTGCTAACCAGGTGGAGCCGGCCTGCCAGGACTCTGCTTTGTGCCTGAGCTACAGCAGGGATACAGGGCTCCCCCGGCCTTTCCCGTCAGCCCCCCATGTACGTGTGGGTGACCCCAGAAACGCCCCAGCAAACATGCTCCAAGTTCTCCCTTTGCTCTAGCTATTCTCCCCCGCCCCACCCCCCTTTCCTTGCCAGAGCCTGGGGTGGGTCGCCCTATTCGTACCCAAGCAGCGAGACGCCCGGGCTGGCTCTGGAGCGGGTGTCACTGGCTCGCAGGCCTGGCCCGCTTTGTATTCCGCTAAAAGCCAGGCTTTCTTCTCTCCGCTTGTCACCATGGAGACCCGTCTCCCTTCCTTGGCTGTTTGCAGGATTACTCCAGCCGGGGGCCGGGGCCCGGCTTGGCCTGGATTCCTGAGCTGCGGCTGCTGGAGGTGGCCTGGGCAGGGAGGCTGCAACTCCTGGAGTTGACTGCGGGTCCCCAGCTCAGCCATGGTCTGCTTGGGGCCGGGGGGTTGGGATCTGGGCCTTTGCTCATCTCAAACTCGTGTTCCCCGACTCCCTGCTTTGCTCCCCCTGCCCAGCTCCAGGCTTGAAGGAACGTTTCCTGCTGCTTTCGCTGCACAACAAACTGCGGAGCAAAGTCCAGCCGCCCGCTGCCAACATGCAGAGGATGGTGAGTCCCCCTCTGCCTGCCTGCTTGCCCCCAGCCCCACGGGTCAGACGCAGCAGGGGCCCGGCAGGGTCCTGGGGACGGGCTGCTGGTGAGGGAGACGCTCTGCGTTGATCACCCCGTCGATCTCCTCAGGGGAGGGGAGGGTGCAACTGCACTTTGGGGGATCCCGTGGAGAATGCAGGGGCCAGATCAGCCCCTGGCACTGGGCGACGGCTGAACCCTTCTGGCTAGTGCTCACGCCCAGAGTCCCAGGGTGGGCTGTCCATGCCGGACTGCTCTCTCCCCATTCCCTGTCGGGCTCTGCTCCGCCCAGGCCACACGGCAGCGCGGAGCATGAGACAGAGCTGCACGGTGGACCTGGAACTCCTGTCGGGCCCAGGGACCTGCCAGTCTGGGGCCTGGGTGGGGGCGGGCGGGGCATGGCTGAGCCCTGGTGTGGAGCACGGACAGGAATCAAAACCACCACCACCACCCCCCGGCCACAATGCACGGGACTCCACGGAGACATGGCTGAGTGCACAAGGTCCAGGGCTCGCTGCTCACCTCCCTCCGCCCCATTGAACCCACAGCTCCAGGCCAGGCAGGGCAGCAGAGAGCCAGGGCCAACAACTGAAAGAGGGAGGGTCTCTGTGCTTAGGGTTACCAGATTTTAATAGTCCCAAAAGAGGACACTCCACGGGGCCCCGGCTCCGCCCCAACTCCGCCCCTTCCCTGCACCCCCAGCCCCACCCCAACTCCACCCCGGCCCCGCCCCAACTCCGCCCCTTCCCCAAAGTCCCTGCCCCAACTCCGCCCCCTCCCCTGAACACTCCACCCCCTGCTCCTCCCCCTCCCCTGCTTCCCACGAATCAAATGTTCGCGGGAAGCCGGAAACAGGCAGGCAGCAGGTAAGCTGGGGCTGGGGCGCGAGGAGGCGTGGCCCAGTCCGGCCCCCCCGGCCGAGCGGCTCCCTCCGGTGGCCGGCCCCGGGCAAGAGGCTCTGGCCCCGGCGTCTCTGGCCCGGCTCGGCTTGGGCCCTGGGGCGCCAGCCCCGGTTCCAGCCGAGCGCGCCGGCCCCGGTCCCAGTGGCTCCGACCTGGCTCGTCTCGGGCCCCGGTTCCGGCCGAGCGGCTCCGGCCTGGCCCCAGCCCAGTGATGCCGGCCGGAGGCCGAGCTCCCCCAGCCCCGGTCCCAGCGGCTTCGACTCGGGCCCCGGTTCCGGCCGTGCGGCTCCGGCCCGGCCCCAGCCCCAGCCCTGGGTGAGCAGCGCCGGCCAGAGGCCGAGCACCCCTAGCCCCGGTCCCAGCGGCTCCAGCCCGGCTCGGCTCCAGCCCCAGTTCCGGTCGAGCGGCTCCGACCCGGTCCCGGCCCTGGCCGAGCACCGCTGGCCCCAGCGGCTCCGGCTCCGGCCTCAGCGGCTCCAGCCCGGCCCCAAGCCCCACGACCCCTCCCAATTTTCCCAGACATGTCTGGCTTTTTGGAATTTCCTCCCGGACGGGGATTTGAGGACCAAAAAGCCGGACATGTCCGGGAAAATCCGGACATATGGTAACCCTATCTGTGCTGCATGGTGTCGTCATCCCCCCCCCGCTCCCTTCAGCTACCACAGACCCCCCCCTCCAGAGGGTCTAGCCCCTTGGCCGGGAGGGGTGACCTTCCCTAGGGGGCCCCACACAGCCTTGCCCTCTGCAGCCCCTTGCCAGCACCAGCTCTCTGAACTGATTCCCTGCCCACGGTCACATCCAGCTCGTGCCACCGGCCCACACGACTCCTGGCAGCGCAGTCGGAAATAAGGCTGCACATTTCAGACCAGCCTGTTGATCAGCCAGATACCACGGGTGCATTCATGCGCAACCTGGAGGGGTGACCCTGCTCAAAGTGGTACCAGGACACACACAGAGAGACACACACTCACAGACACACAGAGAGTCAGACACACCCACAGACACCAACACACACACACACACACAGAGACACCCACAGACCGACAGACAAACATAGAGACACACAGAGATCGACAGACAGACACACACACAGACACACACACACATAGACACACACACAGACCGACAGACAAACACAGAGACACACAGAGACC
>NW_020664517.1:1755011-1778058 GCF_002925995.2 Terrapene triunguis | reverse complement strand
ACACAGACCGACAGACAAACACAGAGACACACAGAGACCGACAGACACACACACACACACACACAGAGACACCCACAGACTGACAGACAAACACAGAGACACACAGAGACCGACGGACACACACACACACACACACACAGACGCACACACATAGACAGAGACACACACAGACACACACACACTGTCTAACAGTGACTCCAGCGCAAAGGGGCTCGGGTAGCAGCTAGCGAGGTCGTTCTCTCCACCTGCAGCCCTGCAGACTCAAGCTAGCTTCGTTCCCAGGCTGAATACACTGAATGTTGCAGACAGCCCCATGGACCATGGACTCGGCTCCCTCCCGTGGCTGGCCCGGCCCCGTGGGACAAAACAGCAAACCCGCCTCAGTCACTCAGATGGGGGCCTCACTCTGGGTCCCGGGGAGCAGGTCACTGGGGCCATGTCTGCAGGCACTGGCCAGACTAGAACCACGCAGATGTAGCCGGCATTTCTCAGGGGCAAGATGTCAGGTGTCGGGCCCGCTCCTGCGGCTCTCCTCCCCACAGCTGGCCGGGGGCTGAGGCTGCTCTCCCTGCTCCTGGGGGGGCTCACTGCACAGCTGAGAGGCTGGCGCTGGGCCGAGGGGGATGCTCATTGCCCTGGTCCAAACTGCATGCAGCATTGTGTGTCTTCCCCTCCCACCTCCCCGACAGCACAGGAGCTCACTGATGCCGTCACTGCTTGAGCAGCTCCAGTGAAGCAGGGTGCCAGGGCAGGGCTGCAGCTAGCCGTGGTCTCCAAGGGAGCCATGAGGGGAGCCATCCACTTTGGGGATGGCTTTTCTATGGGGGCACCCTCCCTCCAGCCAGCAGGGACAAAGCCACGCCCCGGAAGCAGAGAGCCCTGCCCCACCCCCGTGGCTTTGAGTCTGGCTGGGGACAGTCTGGTCCAGAGGTCTGCCCGAGGTGGGGCTGGCCTCCCTCAGGGAAGTTCGGCGCTGGCCTGTGTCTAGCCCCCAGGATGGTCCCTGTCTACCAGCACGTCTGGGGTCAGAACGCTGGGCCCGGTGCAGCGGAGTGTCTAACATCCACCTCCACGGGACCCTGCAGACGGGCACTGTCCCGGTGCATCCCGCTTCCCTTCTCCTTCCTCTGCAGTGCCAGGCCCATCCCCCCCTGGGTGGGACTAGGGGCCTCTCAGGCTGGTCCCATGGGGCAGGAGGTGGGCCCAGGTGGAGCCCTGGGCTGACTCCGTGGGAGGTAAGGCCCTGCCAGCAGGAGGGAAATGACCCATGGTACCTCAGCCGCTTCCCCTCAGCCGGCTCAGCTGCTAGCGCAGGCTGAGTATGTCATTTGCAAGCCCTGGGGCAGGGAGCTGGGTGCCCGGGGCACTGGCTGGCAAGGGTGAGGTCGCACCCGCCTGGCAGCTGATTTGTCCTTACTGAAAAGCAAATATTCCCTCCCCCTGCGCCAGGGCGTGGCAGGCCCAGCAGCAGCAGCTGCAGGCTGCTTTGGCCCCTCGCTGGCGTCCCAGCAATGCCCTTTGCCCGGAGGCAGAGGAGCCCGAGCCCAGCGCCCGGGGTTTTATCTGGAGGGGGCTCAGAGACCCGGCGGGGCTGGATCCGAATGGTGCCACTGGTCACTAAGGGACAGATTTTCACGAGCCCAGCACGCTGGGTGCTGAGTGCTTGTGAATCCGGCCCTAGGTCTATGATGGGCCAAAGCAACCCCTGACCTCTGGGGAGGCTGAAATCTGGCTCCAGCCCCCTATCCCTGGCCTCCCCCTGCCCCTCAGCCACGGTGCTGCTTGGGGCAGCCAGGGGTGAGTGGGCCATGGGCAGGGAGTGCGTGGGGGCTGCGGGCACTGGGACTGGCACAGCTGGGCAGGCCAGGGCAGCGCTCTGGAACAAAAGGCCATTAATCTCCTTGTCCTCCCAGCCTGGCACCTCGTTAGCAATAATTAACGGAGTTGGTTTAACTCAGGCAGCGGGAGGGGAGGTTTGAGTGGTGAGTGGGTGCGGGTGCTTTACGGCTGGTTTCTTCAAGGATAATAAACTCCCCCAGCTCTCCACATGGGTCTGGGGAGGAAACGGCCTTGTCATCCTGAATGGCTCAGCATAAATTCACAGGGCACCCGGAGGCGACCACGGGCTGTTTCAAATGTCGCACAGGCCACACTGCTCAGTCTGTGCACGTGGGTCACGGGTGGGTCCAGCTTCCATGTAGAAACAGGCCGGCAAGGGGCCCCAGGCCGGAGCGGTGCTGTCCCTTTAAGGGTGCACGGTGGCGTCTCATGGCCCGGTGACAAGCTAGCAGGAGCCAGGCAGCTTTAATAGGTGGCTTTGTTCAGCCTGATCCTATTTGCATGGCAATCGCTGGGAGTTTTGCCATTACTCTCAACGCTGGCAGGAGCAAACCAGCGAAAAGCTTGGCTGTTTGCTAATGGTCATTTAACCGAGCTGTTGCTAAGAAACGAAAATTGCCGCCATTTTTGTGGGGCCTACCAAAACAAGCATCTGGGCTGCTTCCCCTTCTGGCTGTGCCCGGGGGGATGCTGAGCCCAAATCTGCCATCACCTAGGATGCACGAACCAGGAAGCTAACGCGCAGCTGGGTGATTCTTAGCATTGCCAGCCCCTAGGGATGAGCAAGAGTGTCGGGGAACCATGCCTTCCCAGCGCCGAGGAGAGGGGCGAGGAACGTGGTGGTTCCCCAGGATTTAGTCCACGGCTGGCCCTTTAAAACCCCTGCGGCTCTGCATGGCAACCTCCACTGACCAGCACTGTGCCCGCGGAGGGCTCAAAGGGCCAGAGCTGTACTGAGCAGGCGCGGTTAACTCCCGACGCTGTGTCTCCCCAGTGCGCTAGGGCTGCCCTGCCCTCCGTCCCTGAAGAACTCCCCTGCTTGCCACCCTCGTCCTCGAGGGCGTTCCACCAAGCCCCCGCCCACACCCATCTCTGGGGCTGAGGAGGGGGAAAGCTTCCCAGCAGTGCCTTTTATCCCACCCCCGGGATCAGCTGGAAGGACCCTATGGGCTCCCCATGTGTCAGTCCCCGTCCCGGGGCTGAGAGCCTGGCATGTCTGCTGGCAGCGGTGAGGGAGGGTGACTCAGCGCAGCTCCCACGTGTGGCGCTTGGCTCCTGGCCTGTGAGAGGCTCTGTCATTTCCTCCTCCCTTCGGCTGCCCTGAGAGCCATGGAAATTGCAATTTTAACTGTCTGGAACAAGATGTTTTTCTGCCTGGGAACAAACAACTGCCTGGTCTTCCTCCCACCCCTGCGTGCCATCCTCCTCCTCCCACGCAGGCTGGATCCAGCCCGCTTTGAGGGGTTGGACACTAAACTCACGACGCCAGGGCTAGATGCCGTCCCTGCCCCAGGAAAGCCGCCACATGCATGTCCTGGCCCTGCTGTGTCCCCCTGCCCATCGAGTGGGCACAGAGGGTCAGATCCTCGTCAGGCCTCAGTTGGAGCTCAGCTGCTTGGTACCTGCTGAGCTCTGGCCCCGAGCTCCTGCCCGCCCCGGTGCTCAGAGCCATCAGCAATCGCAGGGGCACAGCGGTGCTGGTGAGCACGAGGCCTGCAGAGAACCTGCTGCTCAGTGGCTACTGCGGGCGGTCTCAGGAGGGCGAGGGCCCGGCCTTGGTGTCGAAGAGCCACGCCGCTCTGTGCCTTCTGCTGCAGCCCCTCGTGGCATGGACTGAGGCAAGCAGTTTGGAAAGGGGCATGGCCTGAGCCACTGAGGGCCTGGTCTACAGAGGGGATATGAACCTGCAGCTCCCCCTTGCACCCAGTCGGGGGGCTCCCCCTTGCAGCCAGCTGGGGGGCACTCCCCCTTTGCAACCAGCCGGGGGCTCCCCCTCGCAGCCAGCCGGGGGCTCCCCCTTTGCAACCAGCCGGGGGGCTCCCCCTTTGCAACCAGCCAGGGGGCTCCCCCTCGCAGCCAGCCGGGGGCTCCCCCTTTGCAATCAGCCAGGGGCTCCCCCTTTGCAATCAGCCAGGGGCTCCCCCTCGCAGCCAGCTGGGGGGCTCCCCCTTTGCAACCAGCCGGGGGCTCCCCCACGCAGCCAGCGGGAGCTGCAGGTGTTTCAAGCTGGGCCCCACATACCAGTGCCCACTTGTGTAAACGTGGCCGCACTGATCTGGGTTTGCCTCCCCCCGGGTCTGAGCAGGGAGGGCCGGGGTTCTCCCGCCAGCTGTGGGGAGCAGTTCGTGGCTGGAACAGCGGAGCAGATCCGAGGCCCCGGTGGTGGCGGGAGGGGAGCAGAGATCTGGGCCGTCTGCTTTCACCAGCTGCCCGGGGGTTGTCCCCAAGGGGATGGGAAGGGCTGCAGCCCACTGCCCCTATAGTTATTACAATGGACCCAGCGCCCGAGGCCCCTGCGGAGGCCGTGCTGGCCAGGCTCCCCCCCCCCGGAGGCTCTGCATGCTAACGCTCACTTTCCACGCTGACAGGACTGGAGCGAGAAGCTGGCCCAGCTGGCCCAGGAGCGAGCAGCCAGCTGCCTGGCGGGGGCCCTGCCCCGCCCTCCGCACCACACCCAGCATGTGGGCTGGAATGCCCAGCTGCTCCCCGCCGGGGCGGCCAGCTTTGCTGCCGTGGTGGAGCTGTGGTTCAGCGAGGGACGGAGCTACGACTATCACGCAGCACAGTGCCTGGAGAACACCACCTGCAGCCACTACACCCAGGTAAGCCAGCCAGGGACCCGGCGCTGTCTCCTCCCGGGGGCGCTGGGTACCAGCACACACCCTGCAGGAGAGCAGAGTTTGGTACAGCGAGAACGGTTCCCTGTGTATCACAGAACCTCCACCACGTGACTGGGTGCCCCGGGGCCGCTCCAGGTAGCCCAGGGCTGGAAGAGCAGGTGGCCTGCAGGTCAGGATGGAGGCACATGGGCAGAGCTGTGTGTGGCGAGCCCCTGCTGGCCGCTGGAGTTCATCCCTGCCCAGGATCCAGCCCCGTGGCTGTCAGGGCCATGAAAATGCACCTAAGCCTGTTGGTCATTGCCTAGTCCCCATCACCGCCTGCTGTCCTCCGTCAGGGAAAGCCAGCAGGGCCCGAAGGGCCTGGCTGCTCAGTCAGGTGGCCAGGGACAGGGCGTAGTGCTGGTAATGCTGGGCCTGACAAAGAGGGCTCCAGCCCTGCTCATGCGGGCGAGGCCCTGTGGGAGGCCTGGACCCCGCGTATGCCCACATCGTCCCAGAGGGCGGGGCGGGGGGGGGAACGACCATCTGGCGAGCAGCCGGGGCTGGGACTGCTCGTGTGGGATGGCTGGGCCCAGAGCTGAGCCAGCCCCCTCACACCCTGCCCCTGCAGGGCCTGGGGAGAGGCTGGGCCATACCTGCCCCTCCTCAGCCAGGGCACGGGCAGGGCTTTCCCAGGCCGGGGGGGGGGAAGGGAGCTAGGGTTGCCAACTTTGGTTGGACGAATTCCTGGAGATTTCATCACATGACATAATCTTTAATTTAAGATTCATCTTTAATTCCTGGACAATCCCAGAGGGTTGGCAACCCTAAAGGGAGGGGAGCTCAGTGCTCTGTGGAACGAGCTGTGGCAGGGGTGGATCCAAGCAGGCCATGGGATGCGGGTAGTGTGACCAGAGGGCCCGATATTCAGGGCTTCCTCTTATACAGGCACCAAATATCCCCCACCCCATCCCCAGGCGATTGTTCACACTGGCTATCTGGGCTCCCTGCAGAGCGTTGGGCTGAGACTCTTTGGCCTGCCAGTTTAATAGTGGGGGGAGAACGGGGGGGGATCTCCCTATAGGCCTTTCCCAGCCCTTCGCAGTGTGACCCGGTGGGCAGCAATCGCCGGCCCTACAGCCACCCCGCGACAGCTGGCAACCCCCACACAGCTGGCACTGCGCCTGCAGCCGTGGGGAGGGCGTAGGCTGGGCAGGCGCGCTGAGGCCTGCACCGTGTCTCTCTTGCAGCTGGTCTGGGCCACCTCCAGCAGGCTGGGCTGCGGGAAGCACGCCTGCATCGAGGGCCAGGAGAGGAGAGAGGCTTTCGTCTGCGCCTACTCCCCGGGGTAAGGCCTCTCGGCGTGCGCACGGGCAGCCTGGCCGGGGCCTACCGCCCTTCCCGCCTGGCAGGCACCTGGGCCACGTACTCACCCCCCTCATCTCCCCCGGCAGCCCCAGTGAGCCAACACCACAGCTCCCCCACACACACACCCCACGTCCTCCACCCCCCCCCCCCAGGCTGCAGGCATGGGTGAACGGGTCTGTCAATGCCAGAGAAACTTGGTGCGTGGGGCTTATAATGGAACATAAGAACGGCCACACTGGGTCAGACCAAAAGTCCATCCAGCCCAGTATCCTGTCTGCCGACAGTGGCCAATGGCAGGTGCCCCAGAGGGAGTGGACAGAACAGGGAATCATCAAGTGATCCACCCCGTCTCCCATTCCCAGCTTCTAACAAACAGAGGCTAGGGACACCATCCCTGCCCAGCCTGGCTAATAGCCATTGATGGATCCATCCCCCATGAATTTATCTAGGTTTTTTTTTAACCCTGTTATAGTCTTGGCCTTCACAACATCCTCTGGCAAAGAGTTCCACGGACTGACTGTGCGTTGTGTGAAAAAATACTTCCTTTTGTTTGTTTTAAACCTACTGCCTAGTAATTTCATTGGATGACCCCTAGTTCTTGTGTTATGAGAAGGAGTAAATAACACTTCCTTAAAAACAACGAGGAGTCCTTGTGGCCAGGGCCGGCTCCAGGCACCAGCTGACAAGCTGGTGCTTGGGGCGGCAGACTGTTCGAGGCGGCGTTCTGCCCAATCCTAGGGCGGCACGGCCGCTTTTTGTTTGTTTGTTTGTTCTTGTTCCACTCCAGCCGCCCTGTAGGGGGCGGCGGCACGGAGAACCATAGCGCCCTGCAGTGCAGTCCTCTTCCTTCACTCCCCGCCGACCGGAGCGGAGCCCTCTCTCTCTCTCCCGCCCGCGCCCCCCCCCCCCCCCCCCCCCCCCCCTCCGCCCCCCCTGCACCCGCGCTCCGGCCGCGCCGCAGGTTTTTTGTTTGTTTTTTTGCTTGGGGCGGCCAAAAAGCCAGAGCCGGCCCTGATTGTGGCACCTTAGAGACTAACAAATGTATTTGGGCATAAGCTTTCATGGGCTATGCCCAAATAAATGTGTTAGTCTCTAAGGTGCCTCAAGGACTCCCCAAAAAGTGACACAGAGTCCTGTGGCACCATATAGACTAACAGATGTATTGGAGCATAAGCTTTCATGGGTGAATACCCACTGCGTCAGATGAATGAATTCACCCACGAAAGCTTATGCTCTAATACGTCTGTTAGTCTATAAGGTGCCACAGGACTCTTTGTCGCTTTTTACAGATCCAGACTAACACGACTACCCCTCTGATAAAGGACTCCTTGTTGTTTTTGCTGATACAGACTAACACAGCTACCACTCTGAAACCTACTTTCACCACACCTGTCATGATTTTATAGTCCTGTGACAATGCGGTTCTGGCAGAACCCAACTGAGAGTGCCAACTCAGGACAAATTGCTCAAACAGGGCAGTTACAGCCCAACGCTGGGTTTTTTTCCACCTCTAAGGCAAACCAAACCAGCCAGACTAAGAGGACTTCGGTCTCACCCCACTGGCTAACCGCAAGTCTCACAAGCAATCTCCTTAGACACCCCAGTTTCCCAGTATCACCACCAGTGCCACTCGTTATGGGGACAAATGGTTATGAAAACCAATACCCCAGTA
Source organism: Terrapene triunguis (assembly GCF_002925995.2). Taxonomy (NCBI): domain Eukaryota; kingdom Metazoa; phylum Chordata; order Testudines; family Emydidae; genus Terrapene; species Terrapene triunguis. Next base: position 1,770,360 of record NW_020664517.1, on the reverse strand, counting down.
AAAGAAAAAGGTTCTCCTGATCCCAAAGGACCAAGCCCCAGACCCAGGTCAATATACAAATCAGATCTTACCCACAAATCACGCTGTTGCCAATCCTTTAGAATCTAAAATCTAAAGATTTATTCATAAAAGGAAAAAGATAGAGATGAGAGTTAGAATTGGTTAAATGGAATCAATTACATACAGTAATGGCAAAGTTCTTGGTTCAGGCTTGCAGCAGCGATAGAATAAACTGCAGGTTCAAATCAAGTCTCTGGAATACATCCCCCGTTGGGATGGGTCCTCAGTCCTTTGTCCAAAGCTTCAGCTTGTAGCAAAGGCCCTCCAGAGGTACGAAGCAGGATTGAAGACAAGATGGAGATGAGGAATCAGCCTTATATAGTCTTTTCCAGGTGTAAGAACACCTCTTTGTTCTTACTGTGGAAAATTACAGCAAAATGGAGTCTGGAGTCACATGGGCAAGTTCCTGCATACTTTGCTGAGTCTCAAGGCATATTTGCCTTCTCTCAATGGGTCCATTGTATAGCTGATGGTCCTTAATGGGCCATCAAGCAGGCTAGGCAGAGCTAACACCAGTTTGTCTGGGATGTCACCCAGCAGCATAGCAAAAGTTTGAAATACAGACAGTATAGAGCCAATATTCATAACTTCAACTACAAAACTGATACACACATATAGACAGCCTAATCATAACCAGTAAACCATAACCTTGTCTTAGACACCCCATTTGACCCCCTTTATACAAGATTTGCGTGCCACTACAGGACTTTGGTTGCAACAATGATCTATATGGTCCCAGATTATATCAATAACGTCACAAGCCCTCTATCATATCCCCCCTTAGTCATCTCTTTTCCAAGCTGAAAAGTCCCAGTCGTATTAATCTCTCTTCATACAGAAGCCATTCCATACCCCTAATCATTTTTGTTGCCCTTTTCTGAACCTTTTCCAATTCCAATATATCTTTTTTGAGGTGGGGCGACCACATCTGCACGCAGTATTCAAGATGTGGGCGTACCGTGGATTTATATAGCAGCAAAATGATATTTTCTGCCTTATTATCTATCCTTTTCCTAATGATTCCCAACGTTCTGTTCGCTTTTTTGGCTGCCGCTGCACATTGAGTGGATGTTTTCAGAGAACTATCCACAATGACTCCAACGTCTCTTTCTTGAGCGACCCCGTCATTTTATGTGTATAGTTGGGATTATGTTTTCCAATGTGCATCACTTTGCATTTATCAACATTGAATTTCATCTGCCATTTTGTTGCCTGGTCACCCAGTTTCGTGAGATCCTTTTGTAGCTCTTCGCAGTCTGCCTGGGACTTAACTATTGTGAGTAGTTTTGTATCATCTGCACATTTTGCCACCTCACTATTTACCCCGTTTCCCAAATCATTTATGAATATTGTGATACAGCAGGGCCGTGTCAGGTGGTCGGGAGTATATCCCTACTGCTATATTCTCATTATTCCAGCATGGAATTACTATCCAGAGAGATTCTATGGAACAGTTTGGTTCATTGAAGATTTTTACTTCATTTGACTCTACGCTTTCTTTCACATCTAGTGCCACTCCCCCACCAGCATGACCTGTTCTGTCCTTCTGATATATTTTGTATCCTGGTATTACTGTGTCCCATTGGTTATCCTCATTCCACCAGGTTCTGTGATGCCTATTATATCAATATCCTCCTTTATCACAAGGCACTCTAGTTCACCCATCTTATTATTTAGACTTCTAGCATTTCAATATGAGCACTTTAAAAATGTGTTCCTTTTTAGCTGTCTGCCATTACGTGATGTAGTTGAATGGGAATTTTTTTCATTTGACTTTCTCATCAGATCCTTCCCCTATTTATCATCTTCCATCCTGTCCTCCTTACTAGGACATGGAGAATCTCCATTAGTAGATCCTCCCCTATGGAATGTCTCTGACCGAACCACGTGCTCCTCCACAGCTGTCAGCTTCCCCTCAGCCCTTAGTTTAAAAACTGCTCTACGACCTTTTTAATGTTAAGTGCCAGCAATCTGGATCCATTTTGGTTTAAGTGGAGCCCATCCTTCCTTATAGGCTCCCCCTTTCCCAAAAGTTTCCCCAGTTCCTAATAAATCTAAACCCCTCCTCCCTACACCGTCGTCTCATCCACGCATTGAGACCCTGCAGTTCTGCCTCCCTAACCGGCCCTGCGCATGGAACTGGAAGCATTTCAGAGAATGCTACCATGGAGGTCCTGGACTTTAATCTCTTACCTAGCAGCCTAAATTTGGCCTCTAGGACCTCTCTCCTATCCTTCCCTATGTCACTGGTACCTACAGGTACTATGACCACCGGCTCCTCCCCAGCACTACATATAAGTCTATCTGGATGTCTTGAGAGAGCTGCAACCTTCGCACCAGGAAGTGGGAGGACCTTGGCCCCAGGGGTGGGATTTACAATGAAAGAGGTGGGTGGGTCTGTCGATGGAAGCAGAGAGTGGGTGGGGCTTATGATAGTAGGCGAAGCTTGGCCCTACAGAAGTAGAAGGTGGGCGGAAGGGTCTGTCAATGGAAGTAGAAAATAGGTGGGGTTTAAAATAATAGTAGGTGGGGCTTGGCCCACAGGAAGTAAAAGGTGGGTGGGGCTTACCATGAAAGAAGGTAAGACTTGGTCCCAGGGAAGAGGATGGTGGGTGTGGCTTATAATTAAAGGAGGCAGGGCTTGGGAGCAAAAGTGGGTGGGGCTAATCAGCTGGCCGGCCTTGCCTGGGCAGAAGATGCTGTTCTCCCTTCTATTAAGCATTAGGGGCCGATTGCAGCCTGTGCAGCTCACAGGCTGGTCGCCCAGCTCCAGCGGTGGAGCAGAGGAGGTGGGGAGTTGTGGCCAAACCTCCGAGTGTGATGTGGGCCCTTGCACATCGTAGCTGCCTGGGGACAACCCACATGGCCCCTGGGCTGGGCTGGAAAGGCAGAGAGCCCCGGAGCCTACCTGCGACTGTCCTTGGGGCCCCTGGCCCTGCGGCTCCATGCCTGTCTGTTCCGCCCCCAGGGGGAACTGGGAGATGAACGGGAAGACGATCATCCCTTACAAGAAAGGAGCCTGGTGTTCGCTCTGCACCTCAGGATGCTCCGGATGCTTCAAGTCGTGGGATCACAGCGGGGGGCTGTGTGGTGAGTGCCGGCTCCCCCCCGCCCTGCTCCCCCCAGCCCGGTACCTTCACTTGAACTTAGATTATGCTAGTCCCCCTGCCCTGCTGGCACAGTGGGGCCCTGGGCACTGGCTGGCACAGCTGGGCACCTGCCATCTTACAGCCGCCTTGTGCGTTTTGTTTGATCAGAGGTCCCCAGGAACCCCTGTCGGATGAGCTGCAGGAACGACGGGCGGTTGAACATGAGCACCTGCCACTGCGACTGCCTGCCGGGGTACACGGGCCGGTACTGCCAAGGTGAGAGCCGGCTGGCATGGGTGTGTGCAGGGTGCACAGGGATGCATCTTGCCATCGGTGCCACGGGTGAGACGCCTGCGTTGCATGGTTGTTGTGTTGCATTACAGTCTTGTGTGTGGAGTGCTGTGGGGCTGTGTGGGGCTGGCGCCCGGGGGCTGCATGGGGCTGGCGCCCGGGGGCTGCGTGGGGCTGGCGCCCGGGGGCTGCGTGGGGCTGGTGCCCGGGGGCTGCGTGGGGCTGGCGCTCGGGGGCTGGTGCCCGGGGGCTGCATGGGGCTGCACAGCAGAAGCATTTTCAGGATGAAGTGGCAGGGATGGGATGAGCAGCACTGGAGATCAGAGGCTGGAGACTCTCCAGGGGCAGTTACAGGTGTTCGCCTGCCCTATCTGTGCATTTTGCTCCTTCCCACTGTTTTTGTTTCTTCTAAGTTTACTATCCCCTGAGGGTTGCCTGGGGGTAGCTAACATTGGCTTTGCTTTGAGAACTGCAACAACATCCTTGTAGGGCTTATTTCCGTGTTGCAGGGAGAGTGGGGCAGGGAACCCCTGCATGGGGCCAGTGGAGCAGCCTGATGTGGTGAAGGGAGGCACTCCTGCCCCACCCAAAAGCCTAATTAGCCTCCTCACCCTTTGCTAGCCCAAGAACCCGCTACAGTCTCGCCTCAGTTTCCCCTTCATCCAGCCATGCAAAGAAATATTGTGTCTCTCAGCAGCAAACTGAGCCCCTTTAATTCATATACGGAGCCAGTCCACAGATCCCTCGTGGTACAGACAGGCCCTCCCCAACCCCAGCGCCAGCCGAGGCTACCGCGGCAGCAGCCTTCACTCCCGTTCAGGGGTCGCTGTCCAAGGTCACCCACCCGACAGTCACTAACCCCCTGCCCCAGTTCCTTAGCTCCCGTTCCAGGGCCCCACATCTCTCCTGCAGCCCCACGTCAGTGTTCCCGGGAGAGGCTCCCTGCAGCGTGTCACTCCTCCAGGCCTCCCTGCCGGTGAGCCCTACCCCTGCCCAGGGAACCTCCCTCCAGGACCAGCCCTGGGCCCCTGAGTACCTCCTGCAGCCCCCACTCGCTCTTCTGCCGGAGGGCTCCCCGCGGCGTCCTACTGCCGGTGAGCCCTACCCCTGCTCCTGGGCACCTCTCTGCAGAGCAGCCCCTAGCTTGTGGGCCCGGCTTACTTGTTCATAGGGGCCACAAGCTTTCCTGCAGCTCAAGCCAGACCTCACCAGCCTTCCCAGCACTCATCGCCAGCAGTTCCTGCTCTCCTGCAGCTTCCTCCCTCCGGCATCTCTCTGCTGCTTCTGCGGTCAGGCAGCTCCCCCCGCCCTTCCCAGCCAACCAGCTGCCTCAGTTTCTCCTTGCTAGGGCCCAGGTACCCTCTCTCTAGCCCAGCTGGGAGGCAGCTGACCACTCACAGGTTTACCAGCTCCCTCTTAAAGGGGCCAGGCCCCCAGGTTCTCTCATCCTGAGGATTTCTGCAGGGACCCTTGAGAACAGCAGAAATCAGGCCTGAGGAGTCCCAGGAATCGTGGAACTGGCTTATCTAGCCCAGTCCCTTCCTGCTCCCTGGGTACGTCTCTGCCACCGTACAAAACCCAGGGCAGCAAGTCTCAGAGGCCGGGTCCGCTCATTGGGCTGGGGGGATAAAACAGCAGTGTAGCCGTTCCCACTCGGGCTGGAGCCTGGGCTCCGAGACCCCCCGCGCCCCATGAATCCGGGCTCTAGCCCAGGCAGCCACGTCCTGTCACGGACTCACAGGCCTCATGCTCTCTCTCGGCTCCGTACGGTCCCTGGGAGGAACCCCCTTCAGTGCGACAGCCCTTCTCGGGGGTCCACTGTCTCTCAGGGGTTTAGCCGTAGGCCCCCCCGTCTCCTGGAGCCACACCTCTCTGAGCCTTCAGCACGCCTGTCTCTTGCCATGGGCCCCCTCAGGGAGTCCCCTCGCTCTGAACCCCCGGGGCCTCCACACACAGAGGGCACCGGAGTGACTCTCAGCCAGCGTAAAACAGGACGGTTTATTGAGCATCTGAGCCCAGCACAGGAAACTCTCCAGGCCTTCAGGCCTGGCCTCCTTCACCACAGTACATCTAAGTCTATCCCGCATCCAGGGGGGCTCTGGCTGCTCTCTCTCCCTAGTCCAGCAGCCCCCTCCTTCCAGCCAATCATCCGATATCATCTCCCCCAACAGCTCCTCCCCTGTCCTTTGTCTTCTGTCCCAGGTAAACAGGTCACTGGGGCTCTCTCTCCTCCATCCTTTGTTCCCCTCTGGCTGGAACTGGTTGGTCAGGTCACCAGGGTCCTCTCTCCTCAGCCCTTTGTCCTCCCACTGGCCAGAACCAGCTGCCTTCCACGCTGGGCTGAGCCTCTTGGTCACCAGGTCACCGGACACTAGGGTACCCCATCTCCACGCCGTTGTCCGGGCGTCCCGGCTGCTAGGTGAGGTCACATCTGGTCCTCTGCAACAACAAACCCTCTCCCTCCACCTTGTTAAACATGCAGCACACAGGGAAACTGAGGCGCACACTACAAAAATCCCACACGGGAGGCCCTGGGCTGGAGGGGGCTGGATCATCCCTAAAGCCAGCTTGTCACTGATCTCTCTTTCTGGATCCCGGGCTTTTCCCCCGGTGACTGTGAACGGGAGACACCTCCTCTCCCCCCATGGACAGCTAGCTTAGTGAGCCCAGGCCCGGCTGCGGGGACCAACGCAGCCCCTCTGATCTCTGCCGGCAGGCAGGGGTTAGCTGGTCAGAGGGGGGAAGTTATTCCAGCAGAACGTTGGCTCCTGGCTCAGGAGAGAGATTCCCTTTCCCCTTCTCCTTCCCCTGCCCACACACACGGCCGCACGGACAGTCTCCCTGTCAAAGTACAGCTTCATTATGTCAAGGTGGTACAATTGCCCAACTGGGCAGCTCCAGCACATGACTCACCTCCTTCAGCTGGTTGCTGATTTCCCAGGGCTCTCCCCAGGCTCTTCGCACTGAGCTGAGACCCCTCTTCCGGTCCCCGATCAGGCACGTCGTCGTACCAGCCCTTTTACTGTTCCTGGGCCCCGGCTCGGTTCTTCCTGGCCAAAGCCATGAGCTCAGGGAGCTTTCCCCAGAACCATAGTTCAGAATCCACCACCGAGTCCCCATTTGTTTCTCATCAACTCCAGGGTCCCCTCCCTCTCCTCCCCTGCACCAACTCAAAAGGGTGGACCCCTGGGAATTTCCGGGGCACTAAACGTTCTGCAGCAGCTCTCACCGGGTGCGCTGAACCCCCTGATATTTAGAAGAAGGGACGTCCCCCCGGTGGTACTTCTGAGGGACCACCAGCTGCCCTCTGATCCCCCAAGGGTCAGTTTTCCCTCGGAGAGCCCTTTCCTGGTACTGGGTCCCTTCTCTCACCTGGATCCTTCCCCAGGATCTTGCAACACCCGCTTCTTCCAGGCGGGATCCTTCTGCGGCTAGGTCTGGAATTCAGCTGCTGGGTTCGGGGCCCAGCCCCCATTGCTGTGCCTTTAGTGTCCCCCTTGGTCTCAGCCCTGTTAAGCCCTGACCCTGGCAACTCCCTTTCCCCCATGGGAGGTTCCACACACCCCTGCTGGCTGGATTGCCAGTGCCCCTCCCTGACCTCAGCCGCAGGCCAGGACCAGGGCATCGTCTGGCCAGTTCTTCAGCCCATCCCCCATCAGCACCTCTGCAGGGAGCTGATCCTGCACCCCAACCTCTTTGGGGCCCCATTCAGATGTATCCTCACTACAGGATCTTAACTGGGGGTCCGACCACCCCCCGCGCCCGTGTCCCAGCGAGGGCAGGGAGCGAGCCCACTGCTTTCGCTGCCGCATCAGAGCCAGCTTGATCCACCTCTCCTCAGTGCAGGGCCGAAGTCCCACTCAGCTCCAGGGGTCTGGCTGCAGACTCGAGCCTTGGAGATCTTCTCTTGTGCTACTAGCCAGGGGGGACATCCCCTCCTCCCCGCCGGGACCATTCACATGCTCCCTGGCTCCTGCCCTCTCCACCTTCCGACCTCTGGGTTCAGATCTTTGGCTGTTACTGGTACGGGGTCTGGATCCTGTCTTAAAGAGACACAGTCACTTCCCAAGAGTACGTCAAAGCTGATGTGCTGAAGGACCCCGGCTACCAGCCCCCCCCATCCTCCCCGTGTCTCTGTCTGCACAGGAGGTGAATGGCTGCCGTTGGGGAGCTTTCCCCCAAGTTACATGGCCCCTCAGCAGCTGGTGAGGTTGCACCACACCCACAAGAGTCTCTGTCCCAAAATCTCTCCACTCCGTGAATGTCTCCCCATTGACCCCCACCTGCTGCTCCCCCTGGGGATCAGAGGGGCCTGAGCCCAGGGGGTACAAGCAGACGTATATGCTGGCCTTGGTTGGAGGGGAAGCCCGTCTGCCACTCCTCCCTGGCCAGCTCTGCCCCAAGAGCTGGTTGGGTGACTGCTTCCTCTGAAGGGATCGACACACAGCTCACTCTCCAAGCCTGCATTACCGGCTGTCTTCCCTTCACCTTCTAACCCTTCAAGGGGTCTCTTGGGCAAAAATTTCCTGTGTCTTCGGGCATGACACCACCTTGCATCATTTTGCCCACAATAATGACATCTCAGGTCCCGCAGGTCCCTGGAGGGGGTCTGCCTGCTCCAGCATTCGTGGGCACCCCTGCATTGCGCTTCCTGAAGTCTCACCTCTGAGAGGTCTCTGGGTGACTCCCCCTCCACGTCCCCGACGTGGGTCTCTCTCCCCCACCCCGTCTGCTGTCCATAACCTCAAGTCTGCCAGCGTTACCTGCACTTTGCAGGGCTTTGGGCTTCTGACGGCAGATGTCCTACAGCTGCCCCAATCCAACCAGATTATACAAGTCCTCTGCAGAAGTGGCCCCGCACCCTTTCCCCCCTTGCAGAGAGATTCTCCCAGCAGGACAGTGACCTCCTTGTACGTGATGCCCAGGGTTTCTCGTACACTCTGGAATCTTTTCCTATCTGCCTCAGGGGTCCATTCAAATGTACGCAGCAAAGCCTGTTTGAACCTTCATAGTCCCCAGTCTCTGCACTGTCCATTTGGCTGAACACCTCTATGGCCTTGGGACCAAGCCGGGGGGTGAGACAGCGGTGCCTGTCCGCAGGGTCAGTCTGGTTCAAATCACCAGCCTTCTCCCAGGCAGGGAGGTCGGCATTGATAGCCCTCCCCCATTACACTGGGCACACTTTGGAATCTGTTCCTGCCGAACAGGCATCTTGGGGTCCTTCCCCACTTACCCCACGGCAGGTCCTCTTGGCCTGCCTCTCCTCCAACTCCAGTTCATGTTTTTGCTGCTCTGAGCAGTTTGCTAGCCTCCGCTCCTCCGGCTCCAGCTCCTTCACTCTCAGCTCCAGTTTCCGTCTCTTCACCTTCACTGGGGGGAACCCAGGTTGAGATGTCCCCCTCCTGGCTAGGGAACTGTACCCCCCTGCTACTCCCAGGCTCTCCAGGCATCCTGGAAGCCCCACTGGAATCTGGAACTTGCTCCTTGGACTGGTCACTCTCTACCAGGCGGGCAATCAGCTGCTCCCGGGTGAGCCTCCCAACGCTCACCCCTCTCTCCCTGCACAGACGTGCAAGGTCCCTTTTAGGGAGCTGGTTCTAGGCCATTGCCGCGCTGGTTCCGTCAATTCCCTTGTTTTATCGCTGGCAGCCACTCACTGCCAAGCGCCTGCGCTCGCAGCCAACCGTCTACAGGGTGCATCCGCCAACCATCCTCTGCTACCACATTGTCAGTGTGTGTGTGTCCCATGAAATATGTGTGTGCGCACGTGACCCATGCAGGATGTGTGTTCCCTCCCCCCCCCCGCAGTGTGTGTTTGTGTGTCCCATGCAGTGCGTGTGTGTGTGTGTGCAGACCTGCATGACCCATGCAGGGTATGTGTGGCCCATGCAGGGTGTGTGTCCCCTGCGGTGTCACTATCATGCCCCCGTGTGCATTGCAGAGCCTGCAGTTGTGTCTGTAGTGCTTGCCGAGGTGTTTACGAGCTTGTGCTGGCTCCACTGGGACGCTGCCGGGAGGGAACAGGGGGGTGGTGGGGAGCCAGCGCCAGGCCGGGGTGCAGACTAACTGCCCGTTTTTCTTGCAGTGAAGTGCAGCATCAAGTGTCTCCACGGGCGGTTCCGGGAGGAGGAATGTTCCTGCCTCTGCGACATCGGCTACGGCGGAGCGGAGTGCGGCAGTGAGTCCGGCTCCGTCACGTGGTTCCCCCTACGTCCTCCGGAAAGGGACAGCTGCGGTCCCAGCCCGGTGCAGCCCCCACACTCCCTGCCAACGAGCACAGGGTGCCAGCTCGGCTCCTCCCCTCCCAGGCTGCGCCCAGAGGCCATTCCAGGCTGGGCACCGGCAGCTCATGGGGCCTCCAAGCTGGCTGCTGACCCTGGTTCACAAGCTGGTCACTAAGGGAGGCTGCAGTTCAGCCCAGCCTCTGCTTTCAGCACTCGGCCCCTTTGCTGGGGGCCCTGAGCTCCCCGGGGGCCCAGGACTCCAGGCAGCTGGGTCGTGGCCTCAGGTGTGCCCCTGTGCGGTTCTTTAGATTTCTTCAATCCCAGGCTGAGCAAGGGGCACCCCAATCCACTGCACCCTGTGTCGGGCAGAGTCCGGGCCTGGCAGGGTGTGGGGGGCCTGCCCATATTCAGCATCGGGTACATACAGCTGTAGCCACGGCTTTGCCCCCGAATTCAAACCCATTTTCAGCAGCTGTTTATAATCAGCCCCTGCCCCAAGAGTGGCCAGGGCCAGACGTGGATCCCGGCAGATGTCCCCCTGGCCCAGGCAGAGGGGTTCCAATGGGTTCCCTACGGGGCTAGGGTTACACGGAGAGCAGACCCGAGAATGGGGCAGGCCTGGTTGGGGAGTAGCCCAGGATTGCGCCGTGTGCGCTCCAGTGCGTGGCCAGGTGAGCACAGAATTACTCCAGGGATGGGGGCCTTGCCGCCGGCTGCTCTTGTCTTGTTGGCATCAATGCATTGCCGGGCTTGGGCCCCGCCCTGGGCCCGATCGCCAGGGCCAGCACCTTGTGTCGCAGTTTGCATGGCTGCATGGGTGAGTGTTAAATGCCCTCGGGGGCGGGGGTTGCCCGGTTCGCCCCTCACTTTGCAAAGGTGTAAATGACTCCAGGGGAGGGGGCGCCCCCTGCTGTGCTGCAAGGCAGCTGGTTGGTTGTAATTTGTTGCTCTTCTGCCCATCCCTCCCTGTTCTGGAGACGGCTGCTCAGTCTCGCCTCCTGCCTCCCTCCCGGTCCCAGCTGCTGGCTAGAAATGAGACCAAGTTGCAGAGGTGATGCTCCCCAGCTGTGGCTGGACCTGCTCAGGCTAGTTGGCCCATCACTGGCCAGGTCGGAGCTGAACAAAATAGTCCAGGGGCTCCGTGCTGCTGTTAAATGAACCCCCCTGGTTGCCCAAGGGGAGGGGCTGAATGGTGCCACACTTATGGGGAGTCTGAACAAACATCCCCCAAACGTCTGACTACCAGTGCGGGCTCCTCTAAGAGTTGCTGACCTGCCTGATGCAAAGGCTGCTGGGCCGGAGTAATGCCTGGGGTAAGAGTGACGCCCTGTGGGGAGACCAGAGCGGTGCATGATCCCAATCCTTCCGGTTCCATGTCCTACACTCCCGGCTTGCTGGGCTGAGGAGCGTTACAGGGAGGGTTACATGTTCCTGGAGCTTTCATCACATGACAGAATCTTTCATTAAAGATTAATCTGTAATTCCTGGAGGCTGCAGGCCAGTCCTGGAGGGTTGGCAACCCTAGTTACGGGTGAGAGCCTGGCTGCTGAGTGACCGGACTGGCACGTGTAGAGGGCTCTGCTTTCTCTCCTGCAGGCAGAGTCCCTGGGGTTAAAGCAGGGACTGATCCTTCCCTCTCTCTCCTCTCACAGCGAAGGTTCAGTTCCCTTTGCACACCTGCGACCTGAGGATAGACGGGGACTGCTTCATGGTTTCCTCTGAGGCAGACACGTACTATGGAGCCAAAATAAAATGCCAGGTAACCCCCATCAGCCCTTGTGCTGCAGGCAACAGACCCAGTTCATAGAGAGAGCCAGAAACCAGGGCTAGACCCTGCTCCTTCCAGTCCCAAAACACAGGCCACAACGGCTTGAACTAAAGGAGAGCTCCTGAGCTGCTAGGAGTAGTAGGTCTCTTACCTGATCTGTGGGGCATCCAGTAGAGGGCAGCCTCACTCACTCATGCACACAGAGCTAGTGCGTTGCTTAGGAAGCCACATTCGATAATATTTCAGTCCAGGGACAGGGAAATGAAATCCAGGCTGGGCTTCACCTGCACAGCACTGGAGCTTGTGCTAACACGCTCTGGGGAGGGGGCTTCCCTCTTTCCCACCAGCCCTGCGGTCTCTTCAGTCCCCAAGGCCCCATGTTTTATAAGGAACGCAGGGATCTGGATTCACTCGGGACCCCAGGCGGTCTCCAGCGGCTCCTCAGAACCACTGCATGGCAGGGGCCGAGCGCGTGGTGGGCACGATACAAACTGTGGTGGTTTCCGAATTGTGAGCAAATGTTACACGATGCCCCTGGGCGGATGAAAGAGACCAGGGTGCAGGCAGCGTGGCCTGCTGGTCACGGCCGGGCTGTGTCCACACGCTAAGGACAGCCACGGGGCGCTATTCAGCGACCAGGGATGGGAGTAATCGAGTGAGGGTCAGAGCGAAGCTGGGTCGGAGCCTGGAGAACAGGCAGCAGGATGGGGTCTGGAGTCACAGCGGGCCAGACAGCCTGCTGGGCACCCTCCCCGGTTACATAGGGAGCATGGGCCAATCAGAGGCTGCAGGGTGCTGTCACTAGGGCGGTACTTCCTGCGGCGCCTACTCTCGGCAGTGCTCCGGGGCGGGGCTGGGCTCTGGCTGGCCTGGCGGTGGTGTGGGAGTGGCAGCCGGCCCACGTTCTGTAGACCCCGGTGCTAGTCCCATGGTCCTGGCAGAAGGGCTTGGACCTGGGGCCTCTGGCTCAAACAGCCTCTGCAGTGTAACTAAAAGAGCCCCCCTCGAGCCGGCTTGTTAATGGCTTTCTGTGGGGGACAGCAAGCCCCGGGAGCGGGGCTGGGTGTCACAAGCCACCCTGGCCTGCGGCGGCACGTCCCAGCTGACCATTGACCCTGGCGAGCCGAGGGGATGGGCCGCAGGAAGGGAGATCTGCGAGGGCGGCCGGGTGCAGCCCACAGCGAGACGCATCATGCCAGCCCTTCCCCCGCCCCTCAGGCTCTCGCCCCCATGGGCCATTCCATCGATTTCACTCCTGAGTCGCCCCAGGGGGAGCGTCCAGTCTGGTTTGGCTGCCACGTGTCGCAGCCTGAGCCCTCTTCCATGGCAGGGGTTTGGGAGCGAACAGCCCAGGCCAGCTCCTCGTCTGTGGCTGGAAATTTCTCTCCATTTGCAGGCAGGGTCTTGGCTTTGATCCCTGAGGCCAGTGCCGCAAGCGATTCGTGCACACCTGGCGCAGGCGATAGACAGAGAGCGCCGGCTCGGAGCCCCGGGGAGTTAATCTGCCCACAGGGGTGACGATCAGCTGGGAGAGCAAGTCGCTCTATCGAGTGTCCGTTCCATGAGAACAAAGCAAGCCAGCCTCTGGGCTCCCATGGGCCACACGTGTTCACGCCGCGCAGCAGACTCAGTGCTGCTGGGAGCTTCCAGGCCTTTCGTTCCCTGTGGAAGAGAAGACGCTGGGGAACTGGACTCCTCTGCCTGCCTGGAATGGATTCGGGATACAGCTTGGTGGGGATGGGGGAAGTGCACAGATGGGGGACTGGCCCGTCTGGGTTGCAGGGTCTAAACTGGGGCTGAAGGGCAGGGTTAGCCTGTGGTGCCAGCTGGACGGATTTCGTGATTTGGGCTGTCTGGGTCTGATCCCCTGCAGGAGAAAGGAGCCATGCTGGCCCAGATCACAAATCAGAAAGTGCAGGATATTCTGGCCTTTTACCTGGGGCGTTTGGAACCCACCAATGAGGTGACAGAGCCGGATTTCGAGACCCGGAACTTCTGGATCGGTGAGTGGCTGCAGTTTTTGCTGCCGAAGGACAGCTGGAGCCCCAGGGCTGGGACAGGACTTTCCAGAGGCAAGGAGGAGGTGATTGCGGCCCCAGAGACCTTGCAGGCTGGGTCCCAGCCCGGAGGGAGGACGATGCAGTCTGTCCTAGCGCTGCCGGCAGAGAGTGCAAGGTCACCCTGGCGGGATCCCGAGGCAGGCGCAGAGCTCTGTGCTGTGTGCAAAGGCTGGAGTCCCGTCTTTCCAACTTGGAAAAGTCCTCGCTCCGATTGTAGGGCAGCACCTAGGTACAGTAAAATCCAGCCCTGCTTTCCAGATCACATGCCCTAAGTGATCACAGTCCTGGCATCTCCACAGAGCTTGTCGTCTTCAAAGTGCTCTGCAGACAGGAGCTAATGAATGAACTCGGTTGATGTTGTTTCCGAGGGGCAGAGTTGCTCATGGGGTGATGTTCTCCCTCAGGCTGCTGATGGAAGTGCTGCTGTCTGATAATACTTAGCATTAACCCTCCCCAGCCCCCCAGGAGGGAGGTTTCTGTGTTTCACAACTGGGGAAACCAAGGCACAGCGGGGCCATGACTTGCCAGGGGTCACCCTGGGAGTCGGGATTAGAACTCAGGACATCTTGACACCTCAGCCTGGAGTCACTGGGCCAAACCATGCTGCCTCGCTGTTGGGACTGGGTCAAAGTTACCCGCTGGCTGCCTTGGGAGATGGTGGCTCAGCGGGGGGTATTGGAAAGGGTGTGTGAGCAGCAGGGACAGCTGCAGGAGTTTGGCTTGGGTGAGAGGCTGGGAACCCGCACCCAGCTACAGCTGCCACACTGTGCCCTCCGTGGGGGCTGGCCTGTGGGGCATTCGCAATGCAATGCCCTCTGAGTGTGAGGGAGCTCGAGATGGGGAGGGGGGATGGGCCCCGTCTCTCTAGGGGCCGGGCACAGGGCATTGGAACTCGCCCAGAGGCTGCCACGCACAGCGAGGTGTTTGGCTTGCTAGAGGCATTGAGTGTGCAGCCCCGGCTGTTTGAGTCGGCAGAGCCCACGTGCGGCTTCGCAGTGGAGGCAAGTTCAGAGCTGGGAGTGTGATACAATCTTAACTTCCTGATGGCAGCAGGGACAGAACTGATCCCACTGCTCCAAAGTCCCCTGAGCTAATGGAGAATCGCTGCTAGCAGTGTGGGGCTCGTGACACACAGCTCAGCAGCAGGGGCACAGATCCCTCGCGGTTCATGGCCCTGCGGTCGCTGTGCTGCTGGGGCTGCTGACTCACGTGGACGGCCAGCCCTGCTCCTCGGCGGAGATGCAGCCAATGGGGACCAGTGTGATGAGACTCAGGCCCAGCGCTGTGGTGGTGCGCGGCTGCCGCTGTGCCCGTGTGGACTGGAGCCCCAGGACGTCCCCCGTGCTCTCGTTTAGGTCTGACCTATAAAACGTCCAAGGATTTGTTCCGCTGGGACACCGGCGCCCAGCACTCCTTCACCAGCTTCGCGTTCGGCCAGCCAGACAGCCAGCGGTAAGTGACCAGGGCAGGGGCTGCTGCTACTCCCGCTCGGTCCCGAGGCCTGATGGCACCGAGCCCGCCGGCGGCACCTGTCAATATTTATTCGCTGTAGTGCAGGAGAACCTAGAAACGCCAGTCATGGCCCAAGACCCCAGTGTGCCAAGCACTGTACGAACACAGAACAAAGAGCTGCTCCCTGCCCCCAGATTTACCATCCTGCACCCCGTGCTCTCCTCCTGGGCATGGGACCGCGCTTCTCTCTGCTCTGGGACTCCTGCACCCCCTCCTCCTCTTCTGGGACAGGAACCACTCTCTATGCTCGGGGACTCCTGCACCACGTGCTCCCATAGTCCCCTCCGGGCCTGGGACTGCTCTCCTCTGCTCTGGGACTCCTGCCCCCACTATTCCCCTCCCGGG
>NW_020664517.1:1741916-1755001 GCF_002925995.2 Terrapene triunguis | reverse complement strand
GCTCTCCTCTGCTCTGGGACTCCTGCCCCCACTATTCCCCTCCCGGGGCTGGGAACGCTCCCCTCTCTGCTCTGGGTCTCCTGCACCCCGTGCTCCCCTCCCGGGCATGGGACCGCTGTCCTCTCTGCTCTGGGATTCCTGCACCCCGTGCTCCCGTTCTGGGCCTTGGACCGATGTCCTCTGCTCTGGGACTCCTGTATGCCCTGCTCCCCTCCCAGCCCTGGGACCGCTCTCCTCTGCTCTGTGTCTCAGGTTTGGGAACTGTGTTGAGCTCCAGGCATCAGCCGCCTTCAACTGGAATGACCAGCGCTGCAAGACGCGAAACCGCTACATCTGCCAGTTTGGTGAGTGGCCCAGCTTCTCTCCTCTCTGCTCGCCCGTAACCCGCTCTGCGTGGGGAGGGGCATGCAGGCATTGAGCCAGCTGCTGGCTAGTGCTTGGGTGGCAGGCCTGTGCGCTGTGCTAGCGCACCTTAGCCCTGACCTGCAGCATCCCAGACAGCTCTGCCGATGCCCCTCGGCCCCCACATACAGCCCCTGCTGGGCTCCCTACACATACGGCTCTGCCGATGCCCCTCGGCCCCCACATACAGCCCCTGCTGGGCTCCCTACACACACGGCTCTGCCGATGCCCCTCGGCCCCCACATACAGCCCCTGCTGGGCTCCCTACACACACAGCTCTGCCGATGCCCCCCATCCCAACATGCAGGCCCTGACCTGTAGCCCCCAGCTATTCCAGGCCTGGGTAGCCCAGGGCTGTACTCTAGTTAGTGGTCTTGGCAGAGAATGAGCCACCTCTTACCCGTAGAGTTGGTCCCTGCAAGAGGCATGGTGGCCGGGCAGCATGGAAGTAGTTTGCACGGCTGCTGCCCTTCCTGTGCCCAGTCTGGTTAACAGGCCCCTGGCCTCGCTGCCCAGCACCGCAGTCACTAACAATTCATTTCAAAGTTTTAAAAGCCCTTTTCTGGATCCGAACTGTGCCACGGGAACTGATGCACGTTGCCCAGGTCTAGGCTGGTTCGCAGGAGGGCGAGCGTGGCTGGGTGCCGGCTGGCACACACCTGCCTGGTCTGTCCCCATTACCCAGTCTGGGTGTGCTAGCTAAGCTAGCTACATAGTGCCCAATTACCATTTTATCTAGGGCAGCGGTTCTCAAACTGTGGGTCAGGATCCCATTTTAATGGGGTCGCCAGGGCTGGCTTAGACTTGCTGGGGCCCGGGGCCAAAGCCTGAGCCCCACCACCCGGGACCGAAGCCTGAGGGCCCCAGCCCTGGGCGGCGGGGCTCAGGTTATAGGTCCCCCGCCTGGGTCTGAAGCCCTTGAGCTTCGGCTTTGCCCCCCACCTCCCGGGGCGGTGGGGCTCGGGCTTTGGCTTTGGCCCCCCCAGGCGATGCAGCGGGGCTCAGGCAGGCTCAGGCTTCAGTCCCCCCAACTGGGGTCGTGTAGTAATTTTTGTTGTCAGAAGGGGGTCGTGGTGCAATGAAGTTTGAGACCCCCCCGATCTGGGGTAATGTGTGCATTGTGCCTCCTCTAGGGGCTAGTGCACATAAAGGATAACAGCCTACTATTGCTGTTAGCTCATGGAGTTAGTCCTCTGGCTCCCCTAGTAAGGCTCTGTGTTTGGTGCTGATGACGTGCTGGGGTGGATCTGGGGGTTTTGTCGTTATGGGGCGTGGCTGGCTGGCCGTGGGCTGCGGGCCCGACCCTGGCGGGGTAGCACTAATGCTGGCTGTGATCCTTTGCAGCTCAGGAGCACATCTCCCTGTGGCAGCCAGAGCCCTGAGCCCGCACAGCTTCCAGCTGCTCAGTGGTGGGCGCGGCGTCGCCTCCAGCCCGCACGAAGCTTGAGAAAGAATCCGCTGCCACTGTTCTGCCAGGTCCTCTCCAGCCCCCCTGGGCGCTCAGCCCATCCCAGCCACGCTGACACCCCTCCCTGAGGGCCAGGCGCCGGAGGTGGCACCAGGACCTGCCGAGCGCTCAGGGAGAGAGCGCTTCCCGGGCTGCCCTTCCAGCGGGGACGTGGGGGGGCCAGATCAACCTGCACAGCTGCTCCGGGGGCCCTGACTCCACCAGAGCCATCGCGGTCGAGCCAGGTGGGGGTCTCTGGGGTGCATCCCAGCCCCTTGTCCACGGAACAGCCCCGAGCTCCTGTAAAATAGCCCCTCTCTCACACGTGGCCGCTGGGGCAAGGGCAGCTGCTTTGTGTCCCCACCCCCTTCCTCCGGGATGTGATGGCACGTCAGTGCAGGGAGCCCCTCGCTTCCCCCGGCTGGGCCAGAGGGAGCAGGGCACCCCCCGGTGGTTACCCCCAGTCCATAGCTCTGCGGCCCTGAGACGGGAGTCGCTGGCGGGAGCGGACTGGGGAGCTGAGTGGCACGGAGCAGGAGGGTGCCTGTCCCGCCTAGAGCTGGCAGTGCTCTGCCAGGGCTGTGGGGTGCGAGGAGGGGACCGGGGCCCCAGGAATCACAGCCGAGATGTGCCCTACGAAGAAGGCAGATGTGGCTGCCGGGTCTAGGCCTCGGTGTCCAGTCGCTAGCCAGGGCCATCCCGCCTCCCGCTGCAGCTCGGCTGCAGGAGGCAGCCTTCCCCGGGCAGGCAGGTGCAGTGTGGCCACACTCTCGGCCCCAGGCCCCTTCGCTGTGCCAGTCAGTCCCACCACGGCTCAGCGCTACCGAAGCCGGCTAGCTCCGGTACCGACCCGCTAACCTAGCAGAGCAGGGCTCTGAGCTGCCCTAGGCCTAGAGGCTTTTCGGTTCAGGCCTGTTCTTTCGCCCTGTGTAGCATGCGCTCCGGCCGGGGGCACTGTCTAGGCGACACGAATTCTTCCTGCTGTTTGAGAGCTGGGGCTGTTTTAATAAAGCCGTCTGTCCCTCCTGCTGCGCATGTCCCTGTCTCCAGCTGTGGGGCCGGCCCGGGTGAGCGGCTGGGAGCCACCCGCCTTGGCGTGGGGCAAAAGGAGGAGAAAAATGGGGAGTGGTGGAAGCAAAAGCCAGGGGCCCTCCTCAGCCTGTCACCTGCTCCCTGCTGCAATCATCTCTCCTACCACTTCCCACTGGCATCCTACGCTGGGCCAGGGCTCCCCCTCCTGCCTGCCATCCCAGGGCTCTGCTGTCCTGCACCGTGTCTGTTCCAGCTGGGCAAGGAACCGCTCTGCAAAGAGCTGTGTGTGGCCAGGGCCCCAGGGAATGGGAAGGCCCCAGAGCACAGCAGACCTCGGCTGGGAGATCGTGAAGTACCCTGCAAAGTAAAAGAAAGCAAGGGGGCTTGGGCCATTTTCTGCTGCTGTGAGGGGGTGGGGGAGGGGCTCTGCTTGGGCTTTATACTGGAAATTCAGAGCCTGTCTGGCCAGGCGGCCTCGCGGGCGACTGGGGAGCTAGTGTAAACGAGGGAGGGAAAGACGAGGTTTAGTTATTAGCATTGGGTGGGGGTGTCTAGGATCAGGCCGTGGTGCAAGGTGCTGTACATACACACAACGCGGCCTCAGCCCCCAGGAGCTCACGGCTGAAGGATTTAAAACCTCTGGTGTTTGCCACCAGCTGCTGCACTCACTGCCTCGGGAACGTTTTGGAGAAGCTGTTTTGGGAGAGATTCCACGCACACACTGCATATCCCCAGGGACAGCCACCAGCTCCTCCGGCCAAGCTAACCCCGGCGCCGGCTATTTCGAAGCAGGAAAGGGCCGAAAGCTCAATTTAAAAAACCCAAACTAAACCCTCTGGCCCAGCTAACTGTGACATCAGCATTAGTCCAGCCCAGTGCCTGGCTCACTGCCTGGGGGGTAGGATCCCGGGGGGGAAGAAGGGGGGGTATATGATGAAGTTGTGGGTAGGGTCAGGGGAAATTTTTTTCATCTGAAACATTTTTCCCCTCTGAAAAATGCAGCTTCAGGTCAACCGAACCGTTTGGCGAATTCACGGTGAACTTGCCGAATCAGTCAGGGGAAAAGCCCCGAACCCTCGGCAAAGATTGCCAAAAACCTCACATTTTCCCCCACGTCAACATGATTTTTAGATGAAATTTCCTTCAATGTTATTACAAAAAATTAAAAACCTTTTAAAAGGTTCATAAAATAAATGAAACATTTTGTTTGGTCTGACACCCCCCCCCAACCTTTCCATTTTGGGTCACCCTCCCGCCAGCCCCCCATGCAGCCAGGCTGCCCCCTGCATCTTGCAAGGACTCAGCGCGAACACCAGCACTTCACCGTTTAGAACGCGCTGCACAAACGTTAACCAAATCATTCTCTGTCGTTTCCTTGTGCGGGGGGGGGGGGTCCAGAGGGCAGTGCAAAGGTGCCAGTGGGGGAACCCCACATGGGAGCAGGGGAGCTACCCCAAAGGAGCAGGGGTCCTGGTGTCTATCAATAAAAATGCAGAAAAATACACGTGACGGGATCCCCCCAGGGTGCAGCCTGGGACTGTGGGATCGCTGTGCCCCCTGAACTCTCCCCAGCCTGGGCTGTCTCTCACAATGCCTTGCTAGGGACCAGCAGCAAACCCCTCCAGGGACCGTGATCACTCAGCACAACCACATGTGGAGCCCCACACCCAGCTAGATTGCATGAATGCTCCCAGAGCCACTCATGAATCACCCAGAAAAAGGCATCAGAGCCAAATCCCCCCCCAGCTCCCCACACTGTACCCCAGGAATATACCATCTTGCACGGCTCAAGACAAGCAGTGCAAATGTATCAATTGGTTCCCCATTTCATCAATGGAAAGTGGATATACACCAGCCTTTGTACCCTGAGCAGATTTGCCCCACACTTCATACAAACTCACTGGTAAAGATAAACAGTTAAAGAAATGTATTGACTGTAAAAGGAAGATTTTAATTGATATTAAGTGACAGGCAAAAAGTCAGAGTGGTAAATAAAATATAAGCACAGAGTCTAAACTCTCAACCCTATTCGGTAGCATCTGGATGAAGCACAATTCTCCTAACTTCACAGGCATGAATGATACACATCTATGGCTAGAGAACTGCCTTCCGGCAGATCGTAACCTTTCCCTTGCTACCTTACAAGCCATGCTTTGTATGTACGACCACGCTTATATACAGATGAGGAATACGGGAGTTCCAGGACGCTCCCCCAAGGTACAGAATGTCACAACACACCCAGGAAGATGTCAGTGAATTGTTTCTCACTAGACCATTGTTCACCCTGCCCCACTAGCCCTTAGGGCAGCCTCCACCTCTGTCTAGTGCAAACCCAGCTTCAGGGCTGGGAGTCCAGCACCGCCACCAGCCTTTAAAACACCCCGTTTAAAGGGACACGTTCTCCCAAGGCAGCGGAACAGTCCAATGCCTCACAGGGATGGGGGAGTAGGACCCGGCGCAGGGGGCATCGGGATTTTTAATACCACCCTCTTGTGAAGAGTGATAATGCAAGGAAATGACCCGTGTGTGGACTGCAAGTCGGAGCTGCTGACCCTCCTGGCTGCCAATCCAGATCAGAGGTCCTGATCCAACTCCCCATTCAGAGAACTGGAGTTTTCCCACTGGGCTCTGGAGCCACCAGAATGGTTTCCTACATGCCGGTCAGTGCGTCTGAGAGCGCAGCGTGTGCGTCTCCTCTTTAACAGGCCGCAGCAGCGCTGAGAACGGATGGCTGCTGGCTCAGTTCTCAGCAGCGGCCAGGTGCAGGACACAGAAAGCAAAGGCAAGGCAGGGCCCTGGCTGCATACACCACAGGATCCACACATTAGACAGGGTGATGATAACAACACCCAGCCCATGGCTAGCACTTTTCATCAGCAGATCTCAAAGTACTTCACAAAGGGGGAGGGGGGGGCAGTAGCCTTATCATTTTACACATGGGGAAACTGAGGCACCAGCAGAGCCAGGAACCAAAGCCAGCTCTCCCAAATCCTAGTGCAGAGCTCTAGCCACTCAGCCACGCTGCACCTTTGACTCCAGTTTCTCCTATAGCTACCTGCAAAGCGCAGGGTTCGGCGTAGATGCCCTGATGGGAGGGCATTAACTCCTGCAAGAAATACATGGGCTCCTGCACTCAGGTCTTGCTGTTCCCTGCTGACATGGCCAACAAGGGGGCAGTTCAGGCCAAGTGCACTGAGAGCTGAGATCACCCGCTGCCCACAGAAGGGGACAGCGGTTGGTCACTAACTCCTTGGCCAGGATTAGAACCGGTGCACCAGAAGGGAAGAGTGCTCTGTGGCACGTGGCACTAGCCACCCCAAGGGCCTGCATCTCCCTGCTGAGAGCACTTCCTAGTAAGAACCCCAGCGCCCCCAGCAATGGGCCTGTAAAACCAAGCCTCCATCCCAGCAAGCCCATGAGAGCCAGGCAGCAATTAACAAAGGGCCAGACCCAAACAGCAGGTGGCTGGGCCAGTCCGGGACCGGCTTGCTAGGCCAGAACTTCCCTGTGAAGGGCCCAGTTCTGCTCTCACTCGGGTAACGCCACTGAAATCAGCAGCTGTTCCACCCCCCAGTGCATGGCAACAGCCCCAGCCCCTCTGTCTGTCGCAGGGGCACCCACCCAGCCTCAGGCAGGACTGGGGTGGCACTGGCTTGGGCACGATGAAGCTGCATCATCTGGGCACGGAGCTAGGCAGTGCTGGGCCCGTCCGCTGGATCTCGGGGAACGCCTGGGGGAGGAGAGGCTCCTCTCTGCCCGTGGGGACTGAGAACAAGGGCTGGCATGCCCCCCCCCCCCAGCCCTTGCTGTCCGTTCCCCTGGCCCCCATGGTGAGACCTGCAGTGATTCTCCAGGCAGGGACACGGCCCCGCCCAGCTAGGGTGAGGGACTGGCCTGGAGGGGCAGGGGGTGGCTGCCCGGCGTGAGCGCGACACACAGAGGGCCTGGGGGCAATGCCCAGGGCGCCCCAAGGTGGGGGGATGCCCAGGGAGGTTATGCCCAGCTGCTGCTCTGACAAGCTGTGGGTGTTTGGGGTGGGAGCTGCTGCCTGAGGAGAAGCTGGGCCGCCGGGTCACGGGAACAGCCCGGCTTGCCTGTGCTCCTACACTGAGCGTCACAGGCTGCCCCCGGCTGCCCCCTCCCAACGGCACCGCCTGGGCTCTCCAAACGCCACAGGATGCCGAGGGGCGCGGCTGGGGCAGGGTCACCCATGGCCTGGTACACGTCTCTCTCCCCGCCCCCTGGCCGCTCACACTGCCGGTGCTATGGAGGGACCCACGAGGCCCAGCGCAGCCAGCCAGGCTGTCCGCAGTGCCAGATACAAAGCCCACCTCGGGGTATAATCTGTTCACATGCACCAGTGCAGGAATCCCGCCAAACCCGGGCAGTAAAACCATTCTCGACAAACCCCCAGGAACCATATAAAGGTACAACCCCTTCCCCGCTTCAGGGCCAGCGCCTCCCGCTCCCCAGTGTTCACAGCCGCGCTGCGGTCCCAGTTCCTTGGGCCCCATCCAGGCCCCCCTGCCGGACAGTGGCCAGTCTCCTGACTCCACCCTGGCCCCCAGGGCAGGTACCCCACAAGAGAGCTCCCCTGCCTGGGAGTCCCACCCCTGGCCAGGACACGCCCATCCCCTTGCACCCAGCCTTGGCTTCCCCTGACCAACCTGCATCCTCCCTTTTGCTGAGGGGCAACTGCCCAGGCCGTCCCCTCAGCAGGGCCCCAGCTTGGGGCAGTTCTGTGCCCGCCCGTCTGAACCCAGCTCTCCCTGGCAGCTCTGCCCCCTTGCTGCTCCTCTCAGGCCAGTCTCTGTCTCACCCGCCAGTCTCCTGGGCTGACTCCTTTCAGGGCCCCAGGCTGACCCCGTCTCCTCCCGGCTGGGGCCCAGGTGCCCTCTCTTCAGCCCAGCCGGGGCTCAGCTGACCAGTCACAGGTGCGCTTGGCTCTTTCCCACGCCCCACCCCAATGGTGAGCTGCCCTCCCCGTGGACAGGAGACCTGGCCGTGGGCTGGGGCCCTGGCTACACGCAATCAAACTCTACACCACCCGCGTCACCTCTGACACAGCCCATGAGATAACAGGCGGCAGTGCCACGGTGCAGCGGGCGGCCCTGAGGATGGAGCACGTTCCCCGATCTGACACTCACAGACACTGCAGGCCGGGCAGAGCCCAGACGTTCATGGCAGCCACCTGGGCGCTGGCCACAAGGCCAGTACATTTCAGGAGCCCTCTGCCCTTTGATGAGAAGGGTGGGATGGTTTCCTCCCTCCAAATCCCCAGACGTGGATGGAGTCCCTGGGGCCCTGCCCACCCCGGCTGCCCTGGGTAATTAAGCCAGACTCTGATGGGAAGAGGCAACATTTCAACGACCTCACTTGGAGGCAAGCGGGGGAGGAAGGTGAGGCGAGGGGGAGGGGGAGGGGTGCAGTCTACTGAGGCACAAAGCCAATGACATTAGGGCCGTCTCCAAGGAGACTGGAGCACGTTGCACAGCATGTGTGCGAGCCCGGGGGCTGCTCCCCGGGGGGCCAGTGTGACTGGCGGCCCATCGCCTGACATGGCCCTGCACAGACAGGAGCTGCCACGGCAGCAAGAATTCCCAACGGCTTCCTAAGCACTTTATTAGGGAGGGCACCGCGCATCTCATTATCCCACGTTTGCAGCCGGGGAAACCGAGTCACTGCACTCTGGGATGCCCCGGGCACGTCTCTCCCATCATTGCTCCGGAGAGTCAGACACGCTTTATGCAGCGGAGAGTCTGTGTCATTGGGCTGTAGGTTATCTTTATAGGCCGGAGGGGGTAGCTAATGAATCTCAGGTCATTTGATTGGCAGGACATTGTCTCAGTCCATACATAGTAAGTATGGGTTGAATGGCTTTGTTCTGCCTTTTGCAGCAGCAGCTGAATGAAAGGCGTTCGTGGCGGATTGCTCACCTGAGAAATGTTCAGCTCTCCCCACTTATCTTAGAGTCTTGTCAGTCTCGGAATACAGCCGCTGCAGTGCCGAGCCGCCGCACTCTACTTTTCTAGTGGCCCGTTGGGCCGCGAGCAGTAGCACAAGGATGAGATAGAGCACCAAACCTTCCTTTCGGAACATGCACGTTCATTAGCCAGGCACAAGGACACAGCTCAGCGCTGGAGGGGCAGGACGGCAGCGGGAGAAAGAAGTTGTGTGCTGGAGGGGGAGTCACTGGAGGTGACTGAGGTAGGGGTGGGAGTGAAGAGCAGTGACAGGCCCTGGTGCCTTAGCAAGGCCCTGCCTGGGAGAGTGGCTAAGCTGGGGCCCGTGAAAGCATTAATGGCAGCGCATGCAATTGGCCTGATTTTGTTTTCACTGCATTGATCTGTTATGGGTCGTAGGGCTCTGCCTCCCTGCCATGGAGGGAGGCAGAGTTAATGCAGCACGGTAGAGGAGATGTACACACTGTGCTCTCTATCTCAGGGAGACGTTCCTATCAGTGACAACTGTCATTCAGGCTGAAAGCACATGGCTGCTCTTTGGGTCTGGAGAAAACACCGCGGCTGGGGCCCTGCAGGAGCGGGCCTGATTCTCCACCTCCAGATTTACCGTGTACATTTGATCTTCTGGCTCCTCCTTGCATCATGCTTTGTGAAGGCCACTATTTTCCAGTCCTATGTTCTGCAGTGGTTGTGAAGCGTTCCCTCCTGTGCTGTCTCTCTTCCCTCCTGAGGCTGTTCGTAGGCACAGCTTCAGGCTCTGGAACAAGATCTCCAGATCCTGCTGTGGAAGTCAGAGGGGATCTTCCAACCCTCACGGGCCTAGGCTCCTCCAGATCTGAGGACAGAAGCTAAGGAAATAAGATTCTCTTTGCATATGAGATTGTGTGCGTCTCCAGAATGGTGAGAGGCAACATACGATCCCACTGCAGGGCGTGGCCTTAGAAACCTTTTGTAATTCCCTAATTTCAATTTGGGAGAACATTCCATCTCATGTGTGCACCTTACTTACGGTAGCAAGGCATAAATGGGGCCCAGAAGCATTTCTTTACGGGCATTCATTGCCAGCACTCCTGCAAAGCACATTGGCTCTATCACTTCCATTTTACAAAGGGGAAACTGAGGCAGAGGAAGATTCAGTGACTTGCCAGGGTCACCGGGGAGCCTGTGACAGAAGTCAAGTCTCCCAAGTCTCTGCCTGACCCTCAGAACACACTTCCTCCTCCAGGAGAATTCTGTTTGGATCACCCGGCTTTCAGGCCATGGGTTTTGGAGATTTATCCATTTGAGTTCAAATGTGGCTTGAGCAATAATCTATTCATCACAGGCAAACCAAGGGAACTGCGCACACACACACACATACACCCAGCTGAAATAATTTAAAACACTTGTGCAACAAACAACCCCCACCTTTATTATTCTCTTGACAGGTGAATTAGCCTCCCAAATAACTGCACAATAATCCCACTGCCCAGCCCTTCCCCCTCCCCACCCCCAGCCTTGCTGCGCTATTATCCGCTCCTGCTGTTCCCATTTTCACGGAGACTATAAAATCTTCAGGGCAGGGGATGTGTCTGACTCTCTGTCGTAAAGACCCCTGAGCAGCCATGGTGCTCTGTAATCAGAAATAAATAGCCAGCGGGGCACGAGGCAACCTGCCGTTGGTAGGACGCGTGGGAGCTCTGGTGATGGGTGATCCTGCCGCCACCCCTGGAGCTGGTTAGACGGGTGATTGCTGCCACTGTCTGCCATGGGGCAGCTCAGTTATCCTGTGGCGGTAGCAGAAGGAACACGCAGTAGAACCAAGCAGCGGGTGTCTGACACTCGGACACTGGCTGCCTGGGCTTGGAGACAGACCAAAGCAAAGATAAACCCTTATCTTCCGTATGTGTCCTTGCAACGCCTGTGCATGAGCAGGGAAGGATTCGCTGCACTGGTCACGCCTGGCCTCTGCTTTCACACGCTGGGGCCTTGCCGAGGAGCTGCTGGGTTAGAGCTTGTCTAGGGATTTCCATGCACGGTCAGGGCCAGTGTGAGCAGGCTTCTGCCCTTACCAGAGGCCTCTTCCAGCAGCACCACAGCAGCAGCTGCAGCAGCCGAGCTGTAAGTCTAGCAAGAGGCAGTAGGGAAAGACTTGACGTTACTAACCAAGGGATCCTGCAGTACCTGAAGGTACAGTCGGCCTGCCACGTGCAGCGCCAGCCACACTCCATGACATCCTCATCAGCCACGCTGGCGCAAGAGTCCACACGGCTGCTGGCTTGTGAGTAGGGCACTGGACTGGGACTCAGGAGACCAGCTTTGCCACTGATCTGCTGGGTGACCTTGGGCAAGTCGCTGCCCCACGCGGTGCCTCAGTATCCCCTCCCACTGCTGCTCTAGTTAAGTTTTAAGCCCTTCAGGGCAGGGTGTGATTCTCTGTGCAGCACCTGAGCTTGGTCAGGGCTCCAGGCACTACTGTAACTAGCAATAATAAATCATTCATGCCACTCATCGGGAAGAGCCATCCAGAAACCTGCCACGCCCAATCACTGCCCCCACCCTTGCACTCCAGGACGCTTGCTCCTTCTCGCCCGCTAGGCCCTGCATCATGACGACACCTGTATCCTGGTCGCTGTTACTGGCTCAGAGTCACAGGGGGGGCAGGATACGAGACTCTGAGGATCCGCTGAGGTGGGAAAAGGAAATGCAGAAGAGAGTGGTGTGTGAAGGAATAGGGGATAACCTTCCTCCAGGATTAGCCCGCCCCCTGCCCTGAGCACAGAGGTAGAACTTAATGAGCAGACCCCGTATAAAAGAGGGCAGGGGAACCTTCTCCAGCAGGCAGAAGGGTCTAGGGGGGGGGGGTGTCCCAGCAAACCAAATGGACCTGAGGGGTGGCTGTGTGGGGAGCCCTGCAGGGCCGAGTCTCTGAGGTAAGGCTTTGTTTAAGTTTGTTAGCATATGTATTGTGCTGTTAAATTGGTCAGCAGTCCTCAAGAGGGCAGGGGTGGGGGAGACGGAAGGTGTTCTTGAGTCTGTTTCTCCCCATTGGTCTGAATTATCCATGACATTCATACTGCATCACATCAAGTCCAAATCATTCGAGGAATGCCTCTGCTTGCACTGACCAGAGGATGTTTGGATTCTGATGTCAGCCCAGTTCTGCAGCCTGACAGGTATCATGTGTTGTCCCCAGTGTACACAGAATTCTTCTTTGCAGCGAAACTAGTCTAACATGCCTTAAACCAGCTCCCTCAGGAATCTACCGGGAACTTTGCTGAAAATATGTTCCTCATCTTAGCAGCGGAGCTAAGACTTATCACACATCTGCCCACCTTTATTCGAATGAAGCTTCTTCTGATCTGACCGCTCAGGCATTGTCAGTTTCACCTAGAACAATTTACAAACTTGGAATCTAATCCTGTAAATCCTTAATCATTTGATCAATCCCATTGAAGACAATGGACTATTTGCATGTCTAGGGTCCACTTTTGTGGTAAGAGTTTCAGGAGTCTGTTCCTATAAAGGAAGTTGAATCCCCCATTGAAATGCAACGTTTGGGCACAATACCATAAAGCAGTTTAGGATACAGTTCTACTTAAAATTTGTCTTTTAATAGTCATACATATGCTGAAATGGCTCCTCACCCAACTCCCATATTCCATAGAAACAGCCTGAAATACTACATATTTGGGAGGAAAGTGAGTAGTTAAGCATGTTGATGTTTGTATATACAAACACCCATTTCCAAACTGTACTGGAAAATATAGCTGAACTTAATTTTCTATGGAATTTGACAAAAATTTAACAGCCCCAATTGTTTGCTGTGTTAATCAGTGTGAACCCGAAAAAATTACATGCCTTCTAAGTGAAAAGAATCAGTCCACACTTACTGGAAAAAAAATTCCTTCCAACTGGTGTTCAGAAGAGTGCTACAAGACATATACATAACCTCATGAGCAGAGGGCAGAGAGGATACCCTCCCACATTATGGCCAGCAAAATAATAATAATAATAATAATAATAATAAAATCTCAAAGAGGCAGAGGTTCACAGATCTGCAAACCTAAAAAGCTGTTTTATGCTTTAAACCACCTCAGCACATACCAGTTTTATGAACATTAAAAAGTTAACTGCAAAGGAACACTGAAGCCCATTAACCTGAAAGTGTGCCAGCCAGCATGCCCCCACTGACTTAAAGTGCAGTCATCCCTGACAGGGCCAGCTCTGGCTTTTTTGCCGCCCCAGGCAAAAAAGCCTCC
>NW_020664517.1:1741500-1741816 GCF_002925995.2 Terrapene triunguis | reverse complement strand
GGCTGGAGCCGGAGCACCGCACCGCGCCGCCCCCCTCCAGGTGCCGCCCCAAGCACAAGCTTGGTGGGCTGGTGCCTGGAGCTGGCCCTGATCCCTGAACAGCTAAAAATTAACCTTGCCCTTTTAGGCTAAATGGAGTCATGTCACTGGCTCCATCTCTGTTGTTACATAACAGATAACAAAACCCCAGGGGGGCGTGGTGCTGGCACAGAGGGTCTCAGGTACATGGTGTGATTTTTCAGAATCTCTTTTGGGAATAGTCATGTACGTGAAATAGCTGGTACTTATGATTATGCTATTTCTATGCATGTATCAT
>NW_020664517.1:1715118-1731500 GCF_002925995.2 Terrapene triunguis | reverse complement strand
CCTCCTCCTCCTCTCACCGGGCAGGCAGCGTGCCACTCAGAATCGGCTCGCGTGCCGTGTCTGGCACGCGTGCCGTAGGTTGCCGACCCCTGGTCTAGAGCATCTACATTAAGGGTTTACAGCTGTGTAACTCCACTGATGTGGGAAACTGCCCTGGTCTAGACAAACCCCCTGGCTACAGGATCAGTCTGTAACACACCTGCCCCTCTGTGAGAGATGCTCGCTGTGCTGGGATCCACTTAGTGCAAGCACCTTACTTCCAAGCAGTGAGACTCGAGCAGGGCACCAAGCTGTGGGCTTTCACCATCCACACAGCACTGTCTGGACCCCCAGTGTCCTGCCCAAGCAGGTACTGGGCTCCCTGTAAAACCAGGGATGGATTCCATGGCCCGTCAGTCCCTCAGCATATGGAGGGGGCGTCTCCAGGGAATGGGGGTTTTGCCTGAGCAAAGACCACATGATTTGGCCCTTTACCATCACATCTTTGGATGCCCTGTCAAAATAGAAAGGTTTCATGAACTCAGGAAGGTTTAATGACCCCAAGTAGGGCTGGAGTGAAGGTGAGACCTGTCCCACCCCTCAGTCTAAACGCAGCTGAACCTAACGCAATTATATCAGCACGGCCTGGCAGCAAGGACTCCAGGTTCCGTTCCTGGCTGCCTTGAGCAAGTCATTTCACCTCCGGGCCTCAGTTTCCTCCTTCTGTAAAATGGTGAGAATGATCCTTACCAACCTCACCGGAATGCTTGATAGAGCTAAGGAGCTGGTGGCTGTGCAGTGCTTTGGAAATCTAGCAGACTCACACCCGTTGTAGATCAGCCACGAGGAGTCGAGGGATAGTACATGCTGAACAGCAGGTGACACTCTATACAGGAGTTATTTATCGGAACTAGAGACAAGTTTCTCTCTCTCTCTCTCTCTCTCTCTCTCTCTCACACTCACACACACACACCCCATGGTGCCTGTGACAGTGACATGGGCGAAGGACCATCCTGGTGCCTAGGAGAACGGATTTTTGTGCAAAATGGTGATGCAAGTCACAGCTTCCATTCCGCTCTGTTTCTGTTTTCTCTCTGGCCTCAGAGGTGACTGAGCAACTTTCCCTCAGTGGAATAACGAATTGCTGAGCTCGGAGAGAGGCTGCAGCGTGTTTCCAGAGTTGGCTGTCTCCTCGGATGCTTCACATGCCAGCAGAAGAGACATCTGCAGACAGGGTGCTTCCACCTGCTGCAATCAGAGCTGGCACACCTCAGTGACTTCCCTGGCAGAGGCGCTGAATACAGAGACAGGAAGAAAGACACACTCAGAACCCCAGGCCACACAACCCCCTCTCGGCTGTAATGAAGAAGTCACAGATCATCAAGCAATTTGATTTCTAACCATCTTGGAGTGAGTCTAAAGGGGAGGAAGAGTGAAAGTTTCTATCCCAGGACCGCAGCAACACGAGTGTCTCAGGTACCCTGTTTCAGAGGGGTAGCCGTGTTAGTCTGAATCTGTAAAAAGCAACAGAGGGTCCTGAGGTATTCTGTTAGTCTTAAAGGTGCCACAGGACCCTCTGTTGCTTTTTACAGGAGTACTTGTGGCACCTTAGAGACTAACACATTTATTTGGGTGTAAGCTTTTGTAGGCTAGAACCCACTTCATCGGATGCCTGCAGTGGAAAACACAGTAGGAAGATATAGATATATATGCTAATTTTTCCCCTACTGTTACTCACAAAAATTACTGCACGACCCCAGGAGAGGGGATCACAACCCAAGCTTGCCTGAGCCCCACGCCCCAGGTGTGTGGGGAGGAGGGGGGAGACAAAGCCACAGCCTAAAGGTTTCAGCCCCAGGAAGGGAGCCTGTAACCTGAGCCCCACTGCCCAGGGCTGAAGCCCTTGGGCTTCGGCTTTGGCCCCAGCCCCCAGCATGTTTAAGCCAGCCCTGGCGACCCCATTAAAACGGGGTCCCAACCACTGGCGCCAACTTTTGTTGGAACCGGTGGGTGCTCGCGCCCCCCCGACTCTGCCCCCTCCCTGCCCCTATTGGATCCCTCCCTGAATCCCCACCCTGGCCCCGCCTCTTCCCCAAGTGCGCTGCGTTACTACTCCTCCCTCCCTCCCTCCCAGCTGTTTTGCGGCGCAAGCACTGGGAGGGAGGGGGAAGAAGCAGGATGCGGCGGCCGCTCAGGGGAGGAGGCGAAGGTGAGCTGGGGCAGGGGGGCGGGGCGGGGAGCTGCCAGTGGGTGCTCCGCACCCACCAATTTTTCCCCGTGGGTGCTCCAGTCCCGACCCACAGTTTGAGAACTGCTGATCTAAAGTACACCTCTACCTCGATATAATGCTGTCCTCAGGATCCAAAAAATCTTACCGCGTTATAGGTGAAACCGCGTTATATCGAACTTGCTTTGATCCACCAGAGTGCGCAGCCCCGCCCCCCCGGAGCACTGCTTCACCGCGTTGTATCCGAATTCGTGTTATATCGGGTCACGTTATATCGAGGTAGAGGTGTGTATATATATTGACCTAGGGGAGTGGCTGATCCTTTGGGATTAGAAGGGCCTTATGTATGATGAATGTGGTTTTCAGTAACCTCGCATTATAAAGACCAGCTGTCTGGGTGGTGCTAGGGGCTGGAATGCCTAAGAGGACTGTGGTGCTACAGGCGCTCACTTTTGTTACTGGCTCGGTGAACGCTAATGTTAGAATAACCGCCAGTTTGGGGGGCAACTGCCCTGTTTTTTATCAGGCTGTCCTGCATTTGGCTTTCTCGGCTGTGACCCACACGGTCCCAATCCTGTCCTGCAGTCTCACTTGGCCACAACGGCACTGAGGCCAGCAACTTCTTGTCACGAAGCAGTGATCACATGACCAGTCGTTTCCAGGGAGGTTGGCGTGGGCTGACTTGGAACTGGTGACCTAGAGTGGGGAGTTTCCATCGCCTGACACCGCACCCAACCTTCTACCCATGCCAGGCTGCTTGTCTCATGGCTGTGGATTTCCAGGGGATACAGCCACCCTTTTTCTGATCACAAAACCAGGCCAGCTTCATGGCAGCCTGTCCCTGCCCACAGCCTCCCTTACCTCTCTGCTCACCCCCTCGTCTAGTGGCTCTCCAATCTTGATGATCTTTTCACCTTGGAAAATCTGGGGGGAGGGATCCTGAGAGTTCCCCAGCCGAGCAAGAGTTCTCTGGCTGCGTTTAGTATTCTGTCCCTCCCTGCCCCATCCGCCCAGCCTGGAGTGCTGCTGCAGAAAGCTAGCCCTGAAAAGCCAGCTGACAGCTCTCTGCATTATTAACCCCGACTGCGCCTGATGAAGATGGATGCATGGGCCCCCAGCCGCCGCCCCTCCTCCTCGCAAAGCCCCAGTAGCTTTTCATTTATTCAGTTTTCCTTTTTGTGTCTTGCTCAGTTGAGCCTTCTATACACAGAGTGTGAAACCCCTCCCCCCAACCCCGCATGGTTTCATTTGTTGCCTTCCAATCCCCTGGCTCTACACAACTGACTTGGAGGCAGTTATCTGTGTAAGGGTCACCTGGTTCCCTGGGCATCAGCAAGCCAAGGTCAGGGCAGATCCTCGGGATCAATGTGCTCCTTGCACAAGGAGCATTTATTCCTGAGGCAGCAAAACAAGAGCAGGAGGGGCTCCCCGCCCCTGGGTCTATGGCTCATAGCCCCCACTTCTCCTGTTGCTTGTAAGGATTGGTGTCATAGCAACAGGACGGGAGAGGTTATGCAAATGAGATGATGCAATACTGGCCTGAATGGAGCTATGCTAACACCATGCTAAGCCTCTGAGCGAGCTCAGGGAGAATGAGGCTTCCAGGAGCTAAACAGCGATATATGATGTTGCCTCTCTGCTGAGTGCTGGTAGATTTCAGGGCCTTACCGGTCAGCTTCCCGCTGGAGGTGAAATCAGTGACATGAAGTCTGGATATATTCTTAGTGTAACTTGTTTATTTATATTATATACACCAGTTCTGGAACAGAGGTCATCACAAATGGCATGCAAATAAGCCCCTTTTAAAGGGATTTCAAGCCAAACACCCGTGCTTAGTTAGCAGGGAGCAACACTGTCTCAAGAATTGACTCTAGTCAATTTAAGGCAGAGAGCAAGTTGCCCTGCTGCTTGCCACAGCTCCCCCCAAAAAACAGCCCCATCACAAAACTAACAATAGCACAGCATTTCTTCCAAGACTAAAATTTGCTCACATCTCACATGTAAAGAAAGAACTGTAAGACAGCACCACCTGGTGGCCACTATCATAACAATATGTATCAGATAAACTTCCCTCTGGGGAGAAGATGGGAGAAAAAGAACTATATATGACAGGTGTTACTCACATTGCTGTGGGCTTGGGCTTGAATAGAGACTGGGAGTGGCCAGGTCATTACACATATTGAATCTATTTCGCCATGTTAAGTATCCTCACAGCTTCTTGTCAACTGTCTAAAATGGGCCATCTTGATTATCACCAAAAAACATTTTTTTTTCTTCTCCTGATAATAGCTCATCTTAATTAATTAGCCTCTTACACTTGTTATGGCTACTTCCACTTTTTCATGTTCTCTGTATGTTTATATATCTTCTTACTATATGTTCCACTCTATGCATCTGATGAAGTGGGCTCTAGCCCACGAAAGCCTATGCTCAAATAAATTTGTTAGTCTCTAAGGTGCCACTAGTACTCCTGTTCTTCTCATGATAATGCCATTTCTCAGTTAATACATGTAAACAGATTTAAAGCTTATCACAGCAAAGAAACCATAACAAACCTGGTTTGCTGTGTGTGAAGGGGGAAACTGAGGCACACTGTCTCATGTCCTTGATGGCTGGATGGCAAGAGAACTATTACACAGACTGCCTTTGAGTTACTTTGAGTTCAGTGACTAACTCTCTTGCAGTAAACTAAGGGGGGAGGTGTGACATTCTATACCTTAGGGGTGCGTACTGTAACCCCCATGTTCCTCATTTTCATATAATCATGATCTTACCTTACAAGGCATGCTTTATATGTATCAGGGAAAGGTTATGATCTGTTGAAAGTCATTTCTCTATCCATAGATGTGTATCATTAATGCATATGAAGTTATGAGAATTGTGCAGTATAGTGGTCACTAAAGCATGCTGTAAATTGAGGAATCAGCCAGATATTGGCTTCCCAGAGGCAACAGAAAGGAAAGTAACCAATGCCCAGGTGGGGTGTGAAGCAACCATCAACAGCCATTGTCCAGCAAATGAGCTACTATTCACTGACTCACCTGCATGAGGCCCCACCAGGGGAATTGCTCACCCTTGCCTGGAGACTCAGCAATGCCCCCCAGACAAGCCTGGACTTGTGTTTTCCAAGCACATGGACTGAGGATATAAAACCGAATTGAGGGGACTGGCCTCAAGGGTGAAATCTGTGTACTATGAACCGCAATATCCAGTGGGGTGAGAAACTGCTTAGTCTAGATGTTGCCCAGTCTAATAGGGTTGAGAGCTTAGACTGCGTGCTTATATTTTGTTTCTGTTGGTAACTAACTCTGACTTTTTGCCTATCACCTATAGTCACTTAAAATCTATCTTTTGCAGTCAATAAATTTGTTTTACTGTTTATCTTTACCAGTGAGATTGTATGAAGTGTTTGGTAAAACTGCTCAGGTTTTGCAAAGGCTGGTGTATGTCCACTTTCCATTGATGAAGTGGTAAACCAATTAATAAATCTGCATTGCTCATCTTGAGCAGTGCAAGATGGCATATTCCTGAGGTAGAGTGCGGGCAGCTGGGGGGATTTGGCTCTGGTGCCTTTCTCTGTCTGATTCGTGAGTGGCTCTGGGAGCATTCATGCAATCTAGCTGGGTGTGGGGCTCCACATGCGATTGTGCTGAGTGATAACAGCACCTGGAGGGGTTTGCTGCTGGTCACTAGCAAGGCATTGTGAGAGACAGCCCAGGCTGGAGAGAGTTCAGGGGGCACAGCAGTCTCACAGTCCCAGGCTGCACCCCGGGATCCCGTCACAGTGGCCATGTGCTTGGAGATGTGCATGTGCAGTGGTATCAGAACCAACTGCTCCAGGCTGGCAGACATGTCTGATGCTTGGGCCAGAGAAATTATTTTTATGTTTGTACAGCCCCTACTGCATTAGGGCGGAGGCTTCAAGGTGCTATTGCAATAATAATAAAATAAATAATAATAATTAATAATATGCTGGAGATTATTGGCTTGTCTTTGATCTGTGAGCAATCACAGAACTCACTGCAGCTGTTGGGGGGGATCACCTTTCATTCAGGCTAAACGAGGAAACAATTAAATGTCTTTGTTTAGTGATCGCTGAAACAATGGAAGCCACTGCGCAGACCAACATGACCGCAAAGTGATAGGGACATATCTGACATTTCTTGATAACGGTCATAAATAAATTCTGGCAGCACCCACAATGTACTAGACACCAGCCAGACACCCTGAGGAAGAGACATTCCCCAATCCAAAGAGCTTACATCCTAAGGCATCAATCCTACAACAGATAGCACAATGGCACAACAGTCTGCCTACACTACATCCATTGTAGGATCAGTGCCTATGAAAACGGCACCGTACAATGGGTGGGGGGAAAGATGCAGCCCAATGCTGCAGACACACAGGTGCTTACATTTACTCAGATGAGTAGTGCCATTGACTTTCTTGGGACTGCTCACCTACATAAAGTTAGGGGTGTGTGTAAGTGTTTGCACGATCTGGCCAAAAATATACAATTTTTATATACAGTGCTTTAAAAAAACACTACTACTAAATAAATCACATCCCGTATCCTGTCCCTCCAGCTATTTATTGTTATCTGGCTAATTTCTTGTAGACCTCATGAAAGTGGTGGGTCTTGCAGAGGGATCTGAAGGCTAGTTAGCAGAAATTCATAGAGACATGGAGACCCAGTTTGCCTAAATGGAAACGTACAGTTTTGCCCACAGAGACAGCAGAGTGAGATGACAGATTGAGATCATGTTGGCTTTCTAGGGATGTAATTAATAAGGAGGCCATTTGTGCTTCAAGGAGAGACTGATAATTCCAGCACCGCTAAGAAAAGAAGTGCTCACTAAAATACACAGCATCCATTGACTCCAACAGGGGTTGGAGAAGGCTCATGGCCTTTACAAATGGAAGCAAAGGTGAGAGATACTTTGGGAGAAGAAGCAACTCCTTAGCATTGTCAAGAAACAGCCTGGCTCTAGCTGGATCCCTTGGCATGGTTGTATCTGTAGTGTAGACAATCCAATAGATCAGTATCCTCCCTTACCTTGGACAGATGCAGTTCAGGTTTCTTCTGTGATGTCCCTGTGACATTCTATATCTTGGGGAGCATCCTGTAACCCCCATATTCCTCATTTATATATAATTGTGATCTTGCATATAAAGCATGCCATGTGAGGTATCAAGGGAAAGGGTATGAACTGCTGAAACCCACTGTTCTGTCTAAATATGTATATCTTTAATGCATATGAAGTTATGAGATTGTGTTGTATGGTTGTCATTAAAACATGCTGTAAGTTGGGGAATCAGTCAGATATTGTCTCCCCAGAGACAACAGCAAGGAAAGTAACCAACACCCGGGTGGGATGTCCAACAACCATTGTGACGTTGCACTCCATATGTTTTATGGAAATATGTTTATAAGTGAATATGATGTAACTGGAATATGCTTTATGCAAAAGGTCTCTTGTAAGGTATCATCACAAAGCTTATAATCTACTGAGTGTGGTCATCCTATTTGTATGAATGTATCGTTCTTGTATCTGAAACTAGGAATATGTAGCATAACTCTGAGGTCCTATTGTAATTATGTAAAGTGTGAGCCATTAATGGTGGTTTAGAATCGTGATGGCTCCCATTGACTAGAACAATTGGTTGTAGATGGCTCTGCTTACTTGTAAGCCTTCCTGTACACGTGTGCCAGCGAGTGGGTAATGAAGTCTCACAAGACATGTGAACATGTCACACGATACTGGAATCCATCTTAAACCTGGTGCTTTTCCATTTAGAAGGAGGGGTGGGACCCGAGAGAGACAAAGGATTCCTGCCTTGTGCCAAAGCTATAAAAGGGGGTGGAAGAGAACAAAAGGGGCTGCCAGTCATGATAAATTTCCTAGTTACCACCTGTACCAGGGGAAAGGATTGGGCCAGAATAGGAAGGAGTCTAGTTTGTGAAAGAAACTTATTGGAACATCTCTGAGGGTGAGTTTTACTTCCTTAATGTATTAGGCTTAGACTTGCATGTTTTGTTTTGTTTTGCTTGGTAACTTACTTTGTTCTGTCTGTTATAACTTGGAATCACTTAAATCCTACTTTTTATACTTAATAAACTCACTGTTGTTTATTAACCCAGAGTAAGTGATTAATTCCTGGGGGAGCAAACAGCTGTGCATATCTCTATATCAGTGTTATAGAGGGCGGACAATTTATGAGTTTACCCTGTATAAGCTTTATATAGAGTAAAATGGATTTATTTGGGGTTTGGATCCCATTGGGAGCTGGGTGTTTGGGTGCTGGAGACAGGAGTACTTGCTGAGCTGTTTTCAGTTTAGTCTGCAGCTTTGGGGGCATGGTTCAGACCCTGGGTCTGTGCTGGAGCAGACTGGTGTGTCTGGCTCGACAAGGCAGGGTTCTGGAGGCCCAAACTGGCAGAGAAAACGGGCTCAGAGGTAAATTCAGCACATCAGGTGACAGTCCCAGAGGGGTCTCTGTGACCGAACCCGTCACAACCATCAATAGCCATTGTCCAGCAAGGGAGCTACAATTCAATGACTCACCTGCATGAGGCCACACCAGGGGAATTGCTCACCCTCTCCTGGGGACTCAGCAGTGCCCACCAGACATGCCTGGACTTGTGTTCTCCAAGCACATGGGACTGAGGGTATAAAACAGAACACAGGGGCCCCATGCTTTGCCTTTCTCCTGCCCCCACCTATGCTGCAAGCAACACAGACACTCAGAGAAGAAGACTGAAGACTCCAACAGAGGAGACTGGCCCAGGTTTAAGGGACAAACCTGTATATTAAGGTCTGCAACGTCCAGTGGGGTGAGAAACTGCTTCATCTAAATGTTGCCCAGTCTAATAGGGTCGAGAGTTTAGACTGGGTGCTTAGGTTTTATTTTATTTTGGTAAGTAACGCTGACTTTTTGCCTATCACTTATCACTTAAAATCTATCTTTTGCAGTCAATAAATTTGTTTAATTGTTTATCTTTGCCAATGAGTTTGCCTGAAGTGGTTGGTAAATCTGCTCAGGTTTACAAAGGCTGGTGTATATCCACTTTCCATTGATGAAGTGGTGAAACAATTAATAAATTGAACAGGAGTACTTGTGGCACCTTAGAGACTAACAAATGTATTTGACCATAAGCTTTCGTGGGCTACAGCCCACTTCATTGGATGCATAGAATGGAACATTTGTTAGTCTCTAAGGTGCCACAAGTACTCCTGTTCTTTTTGCGGATACAGACTAACACGGCTGCTGCTCTGAAACCAATTAATAAATTTGCACGGCTCATCTTGAGCAGTGCAAGATGGTACATTCCTGGGGTACAGTGCGGGGAGCTGGGGGAATTTGGCTGGTGCCTTTCTCTGGGTGATTCATGAGTGGCTCTGGGAGCATTCATGCAATCTAGCTGGGTGTGGGGCTCCACATGCGGTTATGCTGAGTGATAACAGCACCTGGAGGGGTTTGCTACTTGTCACTAGCAGAGCATTGTGAGAGACAGCCCAAGCTGGAGAGAGTTAAGGGGGCACAGCGATCCCATAGTCCCAGGCTGCACTCTGGGATCCTGTCACAATCTCATTCCTGGTTCCCCATAAGAACATAACATAAGAAAGGCCGTACCGGGTCAGACCAAAGGTCCATCTAGCCCAGTATCCTGTCTACCGACAGTGGCCAATGCCAGGTGCCCCAGAGGGAGTGAACCTAACAGGCAATGATCAAGTGATCTCTCTCCTGCCATCCATCTCCACCCTCTGACAGACAGAGGCTAGGGACACCATTCCTTACCCATCCTGGATAATAGCCATTAATGGACTTAACCTCCATGAATTTATCCAGTTCTCTTTTAAACTCTATTATAGTCCTAGCCTTCACAACCTCCTCAGGTAAGGAGTTCCACAAGTTGACTGTGCGCTGTGTGAAGAACTTCCTTTTATTTGTTTTAAACCTGCTGCCTATTAATTTCATTTGATGATCCCTCGTTCTTGTATTATGGGAATAAGTAAATAACTTTTCCTTATCCACTTTCTCCACATCACTCATGATTTTATATACCTCTATCATATCCCCCCTTAGTCTCCTCTTTTCCAAGCTGAAGAGTCCTAGCCTCTTTAATCTCTCCTCATATGGGACCTGTTCCAAACCCTTAGTCATTTTAGTTGCCCTTTTCTGAACCTTTTCTAGTGCCAGTATATCTTTTTGGAGATGAGGAGACCACATCTGTACCCAGTATTCAAGATGTGGGCGTACCATCGATTTATATAAGGGCAATAATATATTCTCAGTCTTATTCTCTATCCCCTTTTTAATGATTCCTAACATCCTGTTTGCTTTTTTGACCGCCTCTGCACACTGCGTGGACATTTTCAGAGAACTATCCACGATGACTCCAAGATCTTTTTCCTGACTTCTTGTAGCTAAATTAGCCCCCATCATATTGTATGTATAGTTGGGGTTATTTTTTCCAATGTGCATTACTTTACATTTATCCACATTAAATTTCATTTGCCATTTTGTTGCCCAATCACTTAGTTTTGTGAGATCTTTTTGAAGTTCTTCACAGTCTGCTTTGGATTTAACTATCTTTAGCAGTTTAGTATCATCTGCAAACTTTGCCACCTCACTGTTTACCCCTTTCTCCAGATCATTTATGAATAAGTTGAATAGGATCGGTCCGAGGACTGACCCTTGGGGAACACCACTAGTTACCCCTCTCCATTCTGAGAATTTACCATTAATTCCTACCCTTTGTTCCCTGTCTTTTAACCAGTTTGCCAAAGCCCTCTGGGAGACAACACGAAATCAAACCCTGATATTTCTAATGTAAAAACCAAGCAGAAAACAAATGTAACCCCCTCCAAAAATTGCTTTCGTACATCACAGAAACCAGTAAAGGACACTATGATGGGGGGCACTCCCCTCCTGAGTGCCTCCCAATGGTTGGGTGTGGTACTGCAACCTTTCCCCCATTTCTGGCACCCACTGTAGGTTGCCAACTTGCCAGGCAGGTCTTCAGTGGTTCAGCCCTCTGGCCAAGTCACACATTCAGAGCAGTCCCACTTCAAGGGTAGCAGAGAGTTCACCAAACTGCCAGCTCTCACCAGGTCTTCAGCCCTCTCTCAGTGCCCTTTAAGTCTAGCTCAGGCTTCTAAAGGAGCCTTGTCCCCTTCTGGGAGCTTAGGCCACTTTACCCACGGCTGGTGGGGGAACCCAGGCCCACCCCCTGTTCTGGGTCCCAGCCCGGGGACCCTACACACAGCACCCACCTACCACCTAGTTTAATTAAATGCTGCTGTTTTCCCTGGGCCTCTTCCCACCTGGTTCCTTTATCTTCACCTGTTACCTGAGCTTGCAGTTCTCAGGTCCACCCCCTGCCAGCTCCAAACAGAGCTCCCTTCCTCGCCCTACAGTCCCAGCCAGGGTCTACCCTGCTTAGCCCCTGCAGCATCTGTTATCTGAGCCCGCTGAGCTCTGATTGGCTGCATCCATGCATGTCTGGAGGACCTGCCTTTGCTGCTCCTTTCCTGGGGTGTGGTACGGTAGGACTGCAAGGCCTCTAGCCCAGGACCATAAGGGCAGGTGCGCTCCATCACTGGCACAAACAACAGAGTTTTGCTTTGCAGTTCATCTTTAAATAGAACAAAATTTGGGCCTACACCCGATCAGTGGCTCATTAATTCCACTGCTCTGCTTACACAGTTAACAATGCTTCCTAAAGTATCCGTCTGCCATGCAGCACTCGGGACAGACACAAGCACTTCAGAATAACACCAATCCAGAACAGAATTCACGAAGAGTCAGCCCTCTTCTTTATTACTCCTTCCTTTCCCCCTGCTTTCTAACTCATGTATTGCCTATCCTCCCCAATTCTCAAAGCTACTATGGTCAGTTCTATGCATAACACTGTCCACACCCTTGGCTGTATACAGTCAACATACAGTAACAGGACCCTGCACTCTTTGATCTGAATGCTTAGGGCCGCCAGCTTACTCTACAGGATAATCAAAATGTCATGATGTTGTACCATTATGTTGTACGGTGCTGGTTAGTGCAGAGGTTCTCAAACTGTGCTCCACGGACCACCAGTGGTCTGCGAGCTGCATTCAGGTGGTCCACGGATAGTTCCCTTTAAGGTGCACAGGCGTGGCTCCACTAATTAGGTGCCTGGACCCTGGAGAAGATGCACATGTAAGGTGAGGTGATGGCCTTGGGGGGAATAGGGGGTAGGTGGGAGGGGACAG
The DNA here is from genome assembly GCF_002925995.2 of Terrapene triunguis. Taxonomy (NCBI): domain Eukaryota; kingdom Metazoa; phylum Chordata; order Testudines; family Emydidae; genus Terrapene; species Terrapene triunguis. The sequence continues at coordinate 1,719,041 of NW_020664517.1, read as the reverse complement.
TGGGGTGAGAAGAGGGGGTGGGGGGAATTTGGGACCTGCAGGGTTGCGGCGGCCAGAGAAAGCGGTGACTTTCCCCAGCTCCAGGGCTGCGGCTGCTGGGGAGAGACGGCCCTCCATCCCAGCTCCAGCTTGGGGGATACTGCGATGGGGGAGAGAGGGAGATCCCCCTCCTTCCCAGCCCCAATTTGGGGGCTCCCAAGGCGGGGGAGAGAGGGCACATCCATCACATTAGAGAGGTAAGACTACTGATATTAAAATATGAGGTTTTTTTAACCAAAGTGCTTTGTGCCAGATATTAAACTGATAAGAACAGATATAACTTAGATAATATTTTTACTTCAAGGTCCCAGAGACACAGACAAGGTTTTCATCTCAAGGCCAAAAGACCAAAAACATCAAGACACTTGATCACGGCCTTGGATAGGCCAAGAGACTACTGACACTTGATCTGAGCTCCGAGGAGCCGAGAAACATTCATATGCCCCTTCATGCTTCAGCCACCATTCCAGAGGACATGCTTCCAGGCTGATGATGCTCATTAAAAAAATAATGCATTAATTAAATTTGTGACTAAACTCCTTTGGGGAGAATTGTATGTCTCCTGTTCTGTTTTACCTGCATTCTGCCATATATTTCATGTTATAGCAGTCTGGGATGATGACCCAGCACATGTTCGATTTAAGAACACTTTCACAGCAGATTGACAAAACACAAAGGACCAATGTGAGATTTCTAAGGATAGATACAGCACTCCACCCAAGGTTTAAGAATCTGAAGTGCCTTCCAAAATCTGAGAGGGATGAGGTGTGGAGCATGCTTTCAGATGTCTTAAAGGAGCAATACTCCGATGCGGAAACTACAGAACCAGAACCACCAAAAAAGAAAATCAACCTTCCGCTGGTGGCATCTGACTTAGATGTTGAAAATGAACATGCGTCTATCCGCACTGCTTTGGATTGTTATTGAGCAGAACCCGTCATCAGCATGGACGCATGTCTTCTGGAATGTTGGTTGAAGCATGAAGGGACATATGAATATTTAGCACATCTGGCACATAAATATCTTGCGATGCCGGCTACAACAGTGCCTTGAGAACACCTGTTCTCACTTTCAGGTGACATTGTAAACAAGATGTGGGCAGCATTGTCTCCTGCAAATTGTAACCAAACTTGTTTGTCTGAGCGATTGGCTGAAGTAGGACTGAGTGGACATGTATTCTGTGTTGTAATTGAAATCAATATATTTGAAAATGTAGAAAACATCCAAAATATTTAAATAAATGGTATTCTATTATTGCTTAACAGTGCGATTAATCGCAATTAATTTTTTAAATCACTTGACAGCTAGAGTGACCAGATGTCCTGATTTTATAGGGACAGTCCCGATTTTGGGGTCTTTTACTTATATAGCCTCCTATTACCCCCCCACCCCAGTCCCGATTTTTCACATTTGCTGTCTGGTCACCCCTATTGACAGCCCTAATTTAAATAGGTGGATTTAATGCTGGGGAAAGGTGCTGCATTACCCACAGGAGAGGTACAGCATGGGCAGGGATAGGGCAAGGTTCCTTGCCCAGTCTGACAACCTGCCCCAGCCAGAATCAGATGCCCCTTCAGAACCAGAGGGGAGCTCTGTCTCCACGGCCCACTTGTACCCCAGCTTATCTGCGAAGGGCTGTGTGTGTGTGAGAGCGAGTGTGTCTGCCAGAGCTGCTGTGTGAGTGGCTGTTGGTATTTTGTGAGTGAGGGTACGTCTACACTACGAGATTAATTCGAATTTAGATAATTCGAATTTGGGAAACAGATTGTATAAATTCGATTGTGCGCAGCCACACTAAGCACATTAATTCGGTTTTTAACCACATTAATTCGGTGGTGTGCGGCCACACTACCCCATTAATTTTAACCACATTAATTCGGTGGTGTGCGGCCACACTACCCCTAATTCGAATTTACAAAATCGATTTTGGTGCTACTCCGCTCGTAGGGGTGGAGTACAGAAATCGATTTTAAGCACCCTTTAATTCGAAGTAACTGGCTCCGTTGTGTGGACGGGTTAAGGATTAATTCGGATTAACGCAGCTAAATCCGAACTAAAGTCGTAGTGTAGACCAGGCCTGAGTTGGTGTCTGTGGATGTTTTGGGATATGTGTGAGTGTCTGTGTCTCGGCATGGCAGATTTCCCCGTTTCACTAGCTGCAGTAACTTTTTAGTCCAATTGAAGAGCAATTTGTCCGCATTTGTAGCAGGTTGCAGTCGGAGGCCAGCTAGGGTGACCAGATAGCAAGTGTGAAAAATCGGGACGGGGTGTGGGGGGTAATAGGAGCCCATATAAAAAAAAGCCCCAAATATCAGGACTGTCCCTATAAAAATCGGGACACCTGGTCAGCCTAAGGCCAGCAGGCCTAGTGGGCAGGCCGTGGCTCACCAGTCCTTCCGCCCCCAGAGACCTGGCAGGGGTGATCAACTCACCGAGGATGGACTCAAGTAGCAGCTTGTCAATTCCCAGTGCTCCAGAGTTCTCCCAGACGGACGAGGGGTGAAGGGACAGTAGGGCAGCGTTTTTCAAAGTTTGGGTCGTGACCCAGTACTAGGACACGGCATGTAAGGCACTGGGTCGCCTTGCTCAGCACCCAGGGACCCTAGCGGCTCTGGTCAGCACCGCCGACAGGGATGTTAAAAGTCCCATCGGCGGTGTGGCCCAGCTCCAATACCGTGGTGCGCCCCAGAAGCAGTCAGCAGCGGGTCCGGCTTCTAGGCGGGGGGCCACGGGGCTCCACGCTCTGCCCCTGCCCCGAGCACCGGCTCCAAAATCCCATTAGCTTGCGCACCTCCACCTAGGAGCCAGACCTGCTGCTGGCTGCTTCCAGGGCGCAGCGCAGTCCGCAGTGCCAGGACAGGCGGGAAGCCTGCCTCTGCACCCCGGCTGCGCCGCTGACCGGGAGCCGCCGGAGGTAATCCGCACCCCGACCCCATGCCCCAATCCCCTGCCCCAGGCCCCCCAAAACCCAGAACCCCTTCCTGCACCTCAAACCCTTCATCCCCAGCCCCACCCGAGCCTGCACCTCCAGCCCTGACCCCCTCCCGCATCCCAACCCCTGTCCCAGCCCAGAGACTCCTCCCACACCCTGAACCCCTCATTCCCAGTCACAGCCCACACCCCAACCCTCTGCCCCAGCCCTGAGCCCCTCCCACATCCCAAACCCCTTAGCCCCAGCTCTGTTGGGTCACGGGCATTAACAATTTTCTTCACTGGGTCCCCAGAAAAAAGTCTGAAAATCACTGCAGTAGGGGAACCCAACTGTCCTGCTCCAGTGAGTCCCTGCCCAGGGCCCAAGGGGGAGAGATGTGCAGTGTCTCGGTTCCCTCTTCCTGGTGCACCTGACCAGCCTCTCCTGGGCCACTTCCTGCCCCCTGCTCTCTTCGGTTTGGGGCCTGCGAGGTCCCGGTCAGCCTCAGCAGCTCAGCCCTCTAACTAAGCATTGCCCAGCGCTCTCCCCAGTGTCCCTGGGTCAGGCCCTGCCCTGCCAGCTGGGCCTTACCCCTCTCCAGTGGCCCACCTGGTCCCAGAAGCTGCACCTGGCTTCCAGCCGTTGGACAGCCTCCCAGACCCTCTCCTCCCTCTTAGCCTGGCAGTGCCCCCCTTCAAGCACATCCCTCACTTGGGGCTTGCTCTGCAGCGTGCCAGGGCCCCCTTGGCCCAGTCCGGCTCCTTCCCTCCCTAGGCCCCCGCAAAGCCCATCGGTCTCCCCAACTCCCACCCACTCCCAGCCCGCTTCTCTTCCTTCCATGCCCGCCCCACACCTCCAGCCCCCCACTTCCTTCCATACCCACCCCACACCCCCTTCTCTTCCTTCCATACCAGCCCCACGCCCCCCCTTCCATGCCCACCCCATGCCCCCAGCCCCCCTTCTCTTCCTTCCA
>NW_020664517.1:1680160-1715108 GCF_002925995.2 Terrapene triunguis | reverse complement strand
CCATGCCCACCCCATGCCCCCAGCCCCCCTTCTCTTCCTTCCATGCCTGCCCCACACCCCTAGCCCCCCACTTCCTTCCATACCCACCCACACCCCCTTCTCTTCCTTCCATGCCCACCCCACGCCCCCCTTCCTTCCATGCCCACCCCACAGCCCCAGCCCCCCTTTTCTTCCTTCCATGCCCACCCCACGCCCCCCTCTTCCTTCCATGCCCGCCCCCCATCTGGCCTTGGGGGGCCCGTGGGGTAGCAGGGCCGGCCAGGCAGCCTCTCTGGGTGCGCAGAGCCCGCCCCGGCCGGGAAGCGCTGCCCCCGCCTGCTACAGGCCCCAGGCCCGTTGCCCGGGGTGGGAGTTTTGCCACTAGCTCTAGTGGGGACAGGATCGGGCCCGCCTGGAGCCGGGCCGCGGCCCCGAACCCCGGTCCCCGGCCACTGCGCTGAGCTCATGGTACAGAAATACACGCCCCCCCCCCCCCCCGGAGATGGTTTGCGTCGCGCGCGTAGCCCTCCCCCCCTCCCCACTGGAGGAGATGGTACGTTCCGCTGCACAGCCCTCCCTCCCGACGTCCGTTCGCGGCTGGGGCAGGAGCTGCTGGCGAGCGGGGCGCGCGCGAGTGGGTGCCGCGAGCCGAGCCCCCAGCTGCAGCGGCCGAGCGCTGCGTCCGGCTGGCCCCGGCCCCGCCCGGGGGGCATGACTCTGTTCGGCAGCGAGGACGGGTGCTGGAGATGTGAGTACGGCCCGGCCCGGCCCTGGCGCGGGGCGGTGCGCGCCGCCCGGTCCCCCGAGACAAGATGGCAAACGCAGAGCAGCGCGGGGAGCGCGGAGCGCGGCCCTGGGGCGCCCCCCCCGCGGGGCTGGGCCGTTCGGGGCGGGGGGGGCGCTGCTGACGCAGGGACACGGGCGGGCTAGCGAGGCCCGGCCGGCGGGAGGGCGAGCGCAGTGTGACTCCGGCGCTGGAGCAGTTGGCAGCCAAGCCAAGGGGGGGGCCGCGGCCGCTTCCACCGCCGGCGTCGGTTCCCGTCCGATGCCTCTGGATGGAGGCGGAGGGGGTCTGGGCCGCGAACAGGCCCGAGGGGAAGCCGGTCGCCCGCTGGGCCACCAGGTCTAGTGGCACTTGGTTCCTTGCCCGCGGGAGGAACTCTTTCACAGGCAGAAGGGATCCCATTGCCTGGGAGAGTCCAGTCGGCCTGAGCTGAGGAAATCCACTCTCAGCATTGGCTGCCATTCGCCTGGGGCTGGGCCATCTTGGGGCACCTCGGCCTCCAGGTCTGCCCTGATTCCTTGAAGTCCCAGGGCAGACTGCCCACGAAGGAATCCGAGGAGGCCGGGTCAGAGATTGAGACACCAAGAAAGGAGGTGCTCTGGAAGGAGCTGGTAAATTAAGGAGCAGCAAGTCCCCAGGACTGCAGGGTATCCCCAAGAGTTCTGGAGGAATAAAGTGGCTGAACTGCTAATAAAATGTGCCATCTCTTATTAATACCCGTTACTGGACTGGAGCACTGAAGGGGAGCAAATGTTGTACCTGCAAAAGGTGGTGGGGCGATTTTGGGAATTGCAGAGCAGCGAGCCTTACTTCTGTAACTGGTTGAAATAATAATTAAAATAGAATGGTAAAACACCTAAATTAACATGAGATGATAGGGATCAATCTGCATTGGCGTCTGCAAAGGAATATCATGCCTCTGCTTCCTATTAGAATTCAGCAAAAAGGAGAACAGCTGACATGATTTATTTGGAGTTTTAAAAAGCTTTTGACAAAGTCCTTCACGACAGGCAACTAAGGAAACTGGAGTCCGAAATAAGGAATTAACATGGATCAAAAACTGGCTAAGTGACAGAAAAACAAGGAGCAGGATTATTTTCAACATGGCAAAAGGTTAACGAGGTTCTGTACTGTGACCACAGTTTTTAATGTATTAATCAATGATCTGGAAAAGGAGGTGAGGTAGCAAAAATTTGCAGGTGACACAGGATCATTTAGAACAGGAGTACTTGGGGCACCTTAGAGACTAACACATTTAGTTGAGCATAAGCTTTCATGGGCTACAGCCCACTTCATCGGATGCATAGAATGGAACATATAGTAAGAAATATATATACACATACAGAGAACATGAAAAGGTGGAAGTTGCCATACCAACTGTAAGAGGCTAATTAATTAAGATGAGGTTAGTCATTTAGGTTAGTTAAGACTAGAGAAGACCCTGAGGAACTTCAGAGGGACCCCGTTAAGCTAGGTGAATGGGCAGCATGGTGGGAAGTGATATTCCATGTTGAGAAATGCAAGGCAATGCACATGGAAGAAATAATTTGAACTACTCCTACACCTTGTTGTGTTCTAAATTAACTGTAATGACTCAAGAAAAAGTCCCGGATGTCACTCAGTGAAAGTTGGCAGCAATAGTCAAAAAACCAAAATGTTAGAGTGCTTAAAGAACTGAATGGGTAATAATAAAAATATTATAATGCCATTTTATAAATCAGTGGTCTGGCTTCACCAGCAATACTGTATTCAGTTCTGGCCACTTCATCGCCAGAAGGATATAGCAATAATTGATGGGTTTCAAAGATGGGTGACAAAAATAATTGGTGAGGGAAGACTTCTGTATGTGGCAAGATTGAAGAGATGGGGTCTGTTTAGTTTAGGGGAGGGCTGTGTGGAATACAAAGCATCAAGGAATACAAAATAATGAGTGGTCGAGAGCAGTGGTCTCCAAACTTTTTTGATTGTGCACCCCTATCAGTAAAAAAATTTTGAGCACGAACCCCCTGCTGCACCGGCTCTACCATTTTTGCCAAAGCGCAAAAAAAAAAAAGGTCCTCCTGCAGCGCACCCCCAAGGATCCTCTTGTGCACCCCACTTTGGAGACCACTGGTCTAGAAAAGGGAGATCAGGAACTCCTGTTCACCCTCTCTGATTACTAGAACAAAGGGATGGTCAAATTGAAAGACATCAAATGTAAAACTGTTAAAAGGAAATTCATTATACAAAGCATAATTCGGCTGTGGAACTCGCTGTCACAAGATATTGATGAAGCTAAGGGTCTAAGACAGAATGGACATTTATATTGATAATGAGGACGTCTATAGCTCCTTCAGAAAGGATATTAACACCAATATTTTTAGATAGAATGTGAACACTCCTTCAGGGTACAAGCCAACTATGAAAGGATTTTGGGAAGACCCTTCCCCTAGGGGCAGGTTATTCCATTATTGTCCACTAGGGGGTTTCTTGCACATCCTTCTGAAACATGTGATGCTGGCCACGGTCCGAGGATGGATCTCTGAGGCCCTGATCTGGTGTGGGAATTCCTACATTCTGTTGATTGATGGTCTGTTGGAGTTTGCAGGCTGTTTGATAGTAGCTTAGACTGAAGCCCTATCTGAACTAGCATAAAGCAATGTTAGTGACACTGTATTGCAGAGGCACTCGTACTACAGTGATGGGGGTCATAGAATCATAGAATATCAGGGTTGGAAGGGACCTCAGGAGGTCATCTAGTCCCACCCCCTGCTCAAAGCAGGACCAACCCCAACTAAATCATCCCCGCCAAGGCTTTGTCAAGCCTGCCCTTAAAAACCTCTAAGGAAGGAGATTCCACCACCTCCTTAGGTAACCCATTCCAGTGCTTCACCACCCTCCTAGTGAAAAAGTTTTTCCTAATATCCAACCTAGACCTCCCCCACTGCAACTTGAGACCATTACTCCTTGTTCTGTCATCTGCCACCACTGAGAACAGTTTAGATCCATCCTCTGTGGAACCCCCCTTCAGGTAGTTGAAAGCAGCTATCAAATCCCCCCTCACTCTTCTCTTCTGCAGACTAAATAATCCCAGTTCCCTCAGCCTCTTCTCATAAGTCATGTGCCTCAGCCCCCTGATCATTTTCATTGCCCTCCACTGGACTCTCCAATTTGTCCACATCCTTTCTGTAGTGGGGGCCCCAAAACTGGACGCAATACTCCAGATGTGGCCTCATCAGTGCCGAATAGAGGGGAATAATAATAGTTACATAAGTACCTTAGATAGAGAACATGGTTTGTTGTCTTGCTGGTTCTTACAAAAGCTCATCAAGACTGCATTTGACAGAACCATTTTGTAGTGTCATCACACAGTACACCCTACAGTCAGGGTTGTGCCAGCACATTATGGGGCTCCTGAGACACCTCTTCCATAGTGGCCAGCTGGAAGCTGGAGTTTTGGGATAAATCCTAAATGTAAGGCACTGCTTCATTGTGGGATGGAGTTAGGAGGACTGGCTAAAGTAGTGCAGCTGCATGACTTGTGGCTTCCCAACCACACTGGGGAGAAATTGTTGTAGGCTACACAGGTTCAACTGGACCTGAGCTAAAGACCTCATCCTTCCCCCCCCTTACAACCTGGGCTTGCAAAATGATGGGGACAGTTTCTGTGTCTGCACTCTGTGTTCTTTCCATATGGTGGTTTGGTGCAAAACCTTTTCACTTGATATTATTTGAAGTACTGGTGCAGGCTGGTCTAGGTCCATCCATAAGTAAAACCCCTCCCCATCAACGAAAGGGGAGAAATCACGAAGTCCAGCCTCCAGTTGATTACAGGGGACAACAAAGGAGAAAACAGGAATGGGAGTGAGGTCAAAGTTTGAAAATCAGGGAACCAGAGTGGGACACCAAGCAGAGAATCTCGGAAAGCGCCCCCCCCCCCCCCCCCAAAGGTGTCCAAGGAACTAGAGGACACGGCCCAGAGGAATTCTGCATAAAGATATGAGCAACAAGGGACTGGAAATGGGCCCCACCATAGCAGATCACCCCCCCACACACACACACACACACTCCCTATGTAGCTTCCTTCTCCTGGAGTGGTTGATGGAAACTGACCAATGCCAGGAGGAAGGGAGCCAGGATAATCTTGATAGGGAGTTCCAAAGGCTGGCTTCTATTATAATTATTTAGTTAAAGATCCAGCAGGCTCCAGCATGCTTCTTGGGACACTACGCCCTCACATACCCCAGAAATGTAGGCTGTGCTCTCACAAAACGGGCCCAAAGATCAGTAGCATGGCAGCCCTGGGGTGCATTGTGCTCAGGAGTGCCAAGCCAGGCAGGCCTAGTTTGGGGTTCGTTCTTCCTTTCACAGATGGATTCGAGAAGCTATTTTAATTGGCAAGGCATCGACAGTAAAAAGCGCCCCTCCTTCCATTCCTTCTCCAGCAAGTGGGGTGGCATGCTCCTAGCTGGACTGCAGCATCACCAGGGCCAGGTGGGGGGAGAGGATCTTAGTCTCCCTCCCTTCTTGGGAGGCAGCGATGCTCAGATGGGTCAGGACTGGAGACTTCTTAGGCTCTAGTCACTCCCTGGAGCCAGGTCTTGCTCCCAACTCTGTCCAAGCTCTGGGAGTGGGTAGCTGTGCCCATCCACTGGCCTTGCACTGGGCGGATGTTGCTAGCACCTCAGTTAGGGTCTGGCCTTGTAGGGGAGTCCCCGCCCAGCAGGGTGAAAGCCTGTTTCCATCATCTGGGAGCAATGCAGTTTGAAAGCCCCAGTGTGGTCAGGGATTCAGTTAGCTGTCATTGCACGTGGGGCCTGTGGGGAAGCTGCAGGGTGGAGGTTTCGCTCCACATGTGGTTAGCCAGAGATGGAAGGTAAGCAGAGAAATCACTGAAGGCTCCAAGAGGACGAAAACATGGTTTCCTGAGTTCCCTCCTAGGGGTCTCTACAGAGGGAGCTCTCAGCTTGGATCTCCTTGGGGGTTTCTTGTCTTCAGTATTTATCATATTGGCTTCTACAAACCCTCGTACAAATCCAGGAATTCAAAGGCCTGCCACTTCCCTTCAGACTCTTCCACTTGCACCCCAAGTCACCCATTAGATCCATATGACCATCCACCCTTTGTCTCTGTAAATCTGCCTCCCACTTCTGCTGGTCTGCATGGCTCCTCAATATCCTGATCATCTCAGTACCTGACTGTCACCCACCCCATGGCCCCACCCTATCACCTCAGTACTTCACTACTACCCCTCCCCCCGATAGCCCCATCACCTCAGTACCAGACTGCCACCTGCCCCATGGCACCTCAGTGCCCCCCAATTACCTCAGTACTTACTGACACCTGCCCCATGACCCCCTCAGTGCCCCCATCACCTCAGTACCTGACTGTCACCCGCCCCATGGCCCTTCAGTGCCCCCATCACCTCAGTACCTGACTCCACCCTCCCCGTGGCCACACCCCCATCACCTCAGTACCTGACTGCCAAAATTAGATATATTTAGAGGTTAGTAAAGTATTTGCCACAGTGACTCACAAAAATCATACTCTTAAAATTGATTCAGATTGGCTTTGATATGGATATTACATGGGCTAAAAAATTATTATTAAACCCTAAACAAAGGGCATTGAAAAGGAGCAGTTGAAATTGCAGGTGGAGAGGTGGGGATCCAGGTGGATAGGGGTTGGAAGAAGGTAAACGTCATATTAGTGAAACGTGCCAGAGTCTGCCAGTCCATGGGATAGAGTAAGATTCAACAGAAGAGTGGTTGAATCTGGCCTTAAATTTGCAGATGACACTAAATTGGGATAGTTGCCTACAGCAGAGGGGATAGAAATAATACTGGTGAATTGAGAGAAACTGGAAATATGGGCAGAAAATAAAATGCGATTCCTCTTGGAATAAAATGCACAGTGATTTGGAGACAATATCATCCGATTTACAGATTTTCAAGGGAAGAGTGAAACCTGGAGGGCAGTGATGCTGAAAGAGACTGACAGGTGACAGTAGAGGGCAAATTAGACATGGATGTGCAGTGTGATGTGGCAACAATGCTCTTTTGGACAGAGACCTCACATCGCGGACAAGGCATGAATAGTCCCAATCTGCTTGAGGCACCTGGAATAGGGTGTTCGGTTCTGGACACCTCGTTCCCAGAAGAGAGAGTGAAACTGGAAGGGATTCAGAGAAGAGCAGCGGAATGATGACAAACTGGTCGTAGAGGAGCTGAATAGATAGCACGGCTAAGGTGGGGACATGACAACAGCCTGCAACTATGGAGCCTGTAAACACCAAGAAGGAGGAAGAAATAATACCGGTGAATTGAGAGAAACTGGAAATATGGGCAGAAAATAAAATGCGATTCCTCTTGGAATAAAATGCACAGTGATTTGGGGACAATATCATCCGATTTACAGATTTTCAAGGGAAGAGTGAAACCTGGTACAAGGCGGTGCAGATAGGAGCAGTGGGATGGAGTGATAATGTGTAGTGCAGGTTTCCTAGTGCTGGAAGGAACCTATTGCTTGGGCACAATTCAAGCTAGATGGGACAAAGCCCTGGAGAATATATTCTAGGGGACGATCCTGCACTGGCAGGGAAAGGGGCTTGATGACCCAGGAAACGGGCCTGAACCAAACACTCCAAACCTTGGATCCAGATCCCTGTTTCCACATCTGGCCCTTCCCCTCTCTCGTGCTGAGCCTAGCATCCAGAACTTCGGCTGTGAATCTCGTATCTTGGGGCCATCCGTGTTTCTTATTATTCTGAGGCATAAAGGCCATCTCAGACACCCAGTCCCCACCCCAACACTTTATTGCCTTGCTGCTGTTATGTATGTTACCGTGTTGCCTAGAGGCCCAGAGGCGCTATTGCTGTCAAGACACATAGTGAGACGCAGTCCTTGCCCCAAAAAGCATACAGTCTAAATAGACAAGGTAGAGGGGCCATGACTTGCCAAAGGTGACAAAGATCTGGGAATAGAACCTAATTCTCCTGAATCCCAATCCCGTGCTCTACCCATTAGACCACACTGCCTGCCAGCATGGCCTTGCTGGAGTGAGAGTCTGGGAGCAGCATCACTGCAAGGCAGTGGCAATGTGAAAGGTCTCCCAAGTATGCAGGCACATGAGTGGGAATATCTTGGGATGGTTTCCCTCCCGCACCCCATTCCTTCTTAGCTGTGCCAGGCCATCTCTGCAGAGTCTGTCGCAGCTGAGGCATCTGTTGTTTGCCTGGGAACACCTATCAGCATTTCATGAATACTAATTCAGCTGGTACTTGGGCTCCGAGAGAAGTGTTCCAGAACATGGGGCCCCGGGGATTACTGCAAACAAGAGGAGGCCGTGTTCATTGCACAGGTGATGATGTGCAGACGTGTAACGGGTGCCAATGGAGCGCCATGGAGAGAGGAGAGGCTGTCGGAGCAGTCCAGACCCTTCCAAGGCACTGGCAACCAACATACTAGTGGAGTCCTAATGGTAACTAAAGACTCGCTGTCAAGATAAAGAACTGACAGCAACAGGAAGTGCATCTGCTTGGCTGGGGTGCTGCCTGGAATTCCACAGCTCTCAATGTCCCGTCGCAGCACGTACTGGGTGTTGTATGGGCCCATCTCAGCCATTCCTGAATCCTGCTCTGGATCTCTGTGGGGGGACAGAGTAATGGTGGAGCCAGGATGATCTGCGGTTGCATGGCGTACCGTCACTACTCTTTGGATGCAGCAGCAAAGATACTCGGGTGATGAGTGCAGTCGGTACCAAGATAGATTTCCAGTCCGGGTGCTGGGATGTGCAAACGTGGATGGAAAGCAGGAGCTACGCTGATGGGAATGGTGAGCTCTTAGTCTGGGCTTTTGCTCCTACTGCATGTAACTCCCGCAGGTCTTATGCGCAAAGCATGCTCCTGGGGAGGCTCCTTCACTCATTCTCTCCACGTGGGAAGGCAGAGGAGCTTTCACCTCCATCCCCCATACTATTTCCTACCAGCTCTGAGCCTCTGCACCCCTGACACTGAGCTCTGAGACTCCCCAGCACTGGCACACGGGGTAGGGGACAGCGACGGTCCATGGCAGCTTTGGCTCTGGTGGTGGGATCGGTGGATAATGGTCTTGCTTGAAAGGTTGTTGCATCCTCCCCAAGCTGCACTGGGCCCTAGTTCCCCCTTTGGCAGGACCATCACTAAAGGGGCTTTCCTTCTCCTGGGCTGGGAGAACATCAGTGTCCCGCACTGAAAGGCAGCAGGTATCAGCTGTTTGTGACGTCCAGCTGAGTTACATCTTGCCAGACTGGCTTGGCCTTGTATTCTTCTGCAAATTTTGTTTCCCGACAGCCTTTGGACCCAGTCAGCACAGTTCACACTCAGCTGTAGGCACACCAGGCGGGGTGGTTTGTTCAGCTGGTGACACTGGATGCAGACAGGGTTAATGCACCGTGTTCTCTACCTGGGCTGACCCGTGCAGTTCTTAAGCCAGGTCAAACATTCTCTGTCCTGATCCAGCGCAACTTCACTGAACCTGGGCTCAAGCCCTGTGTGACTGGGGCCATATTATTATTGGTACTGCAGCAGCATCGACTCTCCAGCCGAGAGCTGGTCCCCATTGTGCTGGCCTCGGTACATATACTAACAAAGAGACTGTCCCTGCCCCAAAGAGCTCACAGGCTAAATAGACGGCGGAGGGACAGCAGCTTGCTGAAGGTCACACAGTAGGTCCGTGGTAGAGGCCTCCTAAGTCTCCCACTAATGCCTTATCTACTGATCCATGCTGCTGCTAATAAATACGAGGCTTGAATCCATGACCCTGAGATTAAGAGTTTCATGCTCACCCAGTGAAGCCACCAAGCAAGGATGGCATCAGTCGCAAGAAGTCATTTGCTGCCCTGGCAGTGGGCCCAGCAGCTGCTTCTAGTGGAGCAGATGGGGCGGGCTCCTCCCATCTGTTCATTCACCGGGAGCAAAGAGAAGAGCGAGGGCAGGATTCCTGTGCCCACCTGGAATGGACTTTGGACGCAGCTCCTGCCATGAGAAGAACCAGGACTGGATGTCAGTGGGCTACAAGGCCAAGTGCACCCCCTCACGTGGCTGTTTGCCTGCAGCAATAGAGGAACCTTAACTGTGGTTCTGGGACTATGTAACTTCTGCCCTTGGAAGCTGGGAATCCCCATCTGCAGAGAGGCTGCCTCACACGGGGGTGCCCTAGTCTGTTGAAGGCCCTTTCTAAAGCAGGCCACCAGCCTGGGCCATGTCTGGCAGTGGCCAGGGTACCTCCTGGGGTAAGAAGAAAGGACTGAAATGAAGCTCTCAGAGTAAGTGCAAAGAAAGTGCATTTGTGCCAATGGGAACATAGGGCCCCGGAGTACACGGAGACTGAGACACGAGTAATTGATTCCCCGGGGGCAACATTTCTGATGTTCAGATTGCCTTGTCTTTCACTGTTCACCCACCGGGCTTTTTATAAACCCTCTGGAGACTCCAGAAACACAGCAGCTGCAAGCCCCGTGTGCTAAAGTTTAGCGACCTGCTAGCGCTCGCTCCCCCTAGCTGTGTCCGTGACCATGTGCAGGTGCTGGTGCCTCTCCCCTGAGAGGTTACAGGGACCACACCGGCAGGGGCACTGGCTCAGCAGCCTGCAGACCAGTCCCGGATTGCCATAGCTGCACCCCCTGCTCTGAAGCAGAGGTGAAGGGGCAGGCAGCTCCTCACAGGGTAAATACTTTCCCGTCCTAGCAGGGCTTTTGTGTGGCTAGCAGCACCCTGGCCTGGAGATGTTCCTCAAAGTCCCAGAATAGAGTCCATCAGCACAACACAACGCTTCTGCTCTGACCTCTGCAGCCAGGCTTGGAGTGCTGCTTTTGTCCCCAACTGCTCTGCACCAAGCAGCCACCCCTGGCCAAAACTCAGCTTTCTTCAACTCTCCCTCTCTTTGGCCTCGAGAGGTCAGCAGGCAAAGCCCCTCTGCTGCTCTCCTGGCCACCGCTGGGTAGGACCTCCTGCCCTCTGCAGCTTCTGCCCTTACTTCCCCAGCAGCTCCCTCACCTCCCTTGGGTGAGAGAGATCAGTGGGTAACCAGCCTTCCCCTGCTGCTGCCGCTCTCTTTGTAAGACCCAGGTTCCTTCCCCTAAGGCCAGTTGGGCAGGAAGGAATCAGTCACAGGTGCACTGGATTTCTCTCTCTCTCTCTCTCTGTTTTCCCCCCACACACACACTTCTTAAAGGGGCCAGTCAGCCTGTGACAGCCATCAACTGTGGTGACAATGCAAATAATTACCTTGTGCCCTAAGGCTGTTTAAACCCCTGGGACAGAGACCCCTCCCAGCCTCACCTCCTGTGAACTTCACCCCTGGAGGTGAAGAAGTGCTGGCTACCCATGGGTAGGACTCAGGTGGCATCTTGGTGACAGGTAGGGTAACCATACATCCCGTTCTGGCCAGGACAGTCCCTTTTTTAAGCCCTGTCCCGACGGTCCTGACTTTTTTGGCAAAAGTGGGCATTTGTCCCGTTTGCTCTTGTCAGCTTGATCAGTTGGCAAGAGCAAACAGAACAAATGCTCACTTTCTAAAAAAAAGTGGGGTGTGGAGGAACGTGCCGGGGCAAGCAGCGATGCTAGCCCCACGCAGGGCGGGGAGGCAGGGCTCAGGTGAGGGCATGCAGGTCGTGGGCAGGGGGAAGGCAGGGCTCGGGTGAGTAGTGATGCCAGCCCCAGCCTTGCGCAAACAGTGATGCCAGTCCCGCATGGGGGGCTCAGGTGAGTGGCTCGGGAAAGGCTTGCGCTAGCCCCACGTTGTGTCCCGTTTTCCCTTTGGGAAATACGGTCACCCTAGACAGGGGGCGCTGTGACCAGCTTTTTGATGAGACCCAAAAGCAAGGTCCTGATCACTTGTGGTCATCAAAGATCCCGTGCCACTGGGATGTGAGTGGTGTTACACTGGCCAAACTCTAGTGTGGAGAATCTCATTCTGCCTCCTCCAGCCCCCCTGTCGTTGCACTTGGCTGTTGGTTTTCTCTTCACATCCTGTCCTTACTGTTTGTGTCGTCTGTCCAGCATCTAGCACAATGGGGTCCAGTTCCTGGACTGGGGTTCCTAGTTACTACCATAATATAGGGACTACCTCTAATAACGGGGCTCTGTCCAGGAACCTGTACCCCAGGCCTGACCAAGAGGGACCATGTACAGACAGGCCATCAGCCATGTTCTGTAACTGAGTTAAAGCCCTGCTCATGCAGAATGTGAGCATCAGGCATCACGGGAGGTTGTGGCAGTCATTGGAGGATCTGGAAAGGAGGGTGCATAGGCGGTGTGGGTTAGTGGTGGTTATGGTGCCTTTGTACCTTCAGCACGTGGCAGTATTGTGTGTGGAGCATGCTAGTGGTTGGAACCAGTGACTAGGAGTTGGGACTCCTGTATTCAACTCATGGCTCTGATGCTAGTTTGCTTTTAGGCTAATGTGTTCAGAAGTGGCCTCTGATTTTGGGTGCGTAATATGAGCCTGGTGTTCCGACGGTTCAGGCACCCTGAGCTCCAGTTGAAGTCACGGGTACTGTGAGTGCTCAGCACCTCTGACAGTTGGCCCCACCTGATTTCAAGTCAGGCACCAAAAACTCTCCCCCGCCAATCAGAGGCTGTTTTTCTAAATGTGGCCTCTAATATCCCTGTGCCTTGGATCCCGTCAGTAAAATAGGGATCGTGACTGGCCTGCTTGGGGATGGGGGGATGAGGGAGTCCCCGTGAAGTGCTTGGAAGTGTGACGTGCTAGAGCCGCCCTGGAGGTCATTCAGTCAGTCACCAGAATCGCTCCTCTGGTTCTCGCTGCTTGTGGTTCACGTTCAGAAAGGGGGGGGGGGGGGGGGGGCTTGAAAACAATAAGAAGATTCCAAAAGCGCCTAAGGGAGCGAGGGCCCAGCTCCACCAAGGCATTTAGGCACCTGAGCCCCATTGAAATCAGTGGAAGTTAGGCGCCTAGGTGGTCCCTGAGAGCCAATGGGTGTTGGCTGCCAGCTCCCTGAGGTGTTTTTGGAACCCCCATGTTAAGGCAATAGACGTCTGTTTCTTCTCGTATCCCCCTTCCTTTCTGTCCCCGCTCCTAGCCCTGTCTCACTCCCCCTCTGTCTCTTCCCCTAGACTTGGACATGGCCAGAGAACCCAAGCCGAGCCGAGCCAGGCCTGGACAGAAGCGGCAGCATGGCGGCACCCTCTACCAGTGAGTCTGCGTGACACGTTGTGGTCTGTTGGGGGTGGGGGTGCTTGCTTCTGGGCCTGGGGATTATCCTCAATAGTGTCAGGAGAGCCTCGGCGGGTCTCTCTTGAGACAAGACCTCTGCCCCGATGGTCTCTCTTCTCCCACCATCCCTCCTCCCCATATCCCATCTTCTTCTGCTCTTCACTCAGCCAGGTCCTGCTCCCTCCAGGTTCTCCTCCCATAGCCCACAGGGCCCCCTGCACCCCACCACAGCCCAGCCCTTGGGTGGCAGGGCGTTCAACTCTCGCTCTCTGCTGGGCTCTGGATGACGTCTCTAGTCGAGCCACATGTGACTCCCAGAATGCCTTGCGTCCCACTGGGGGGTTGGAAGGAGTGGGTTGGCACCAGCTGAGATGGGGTGACCTGCTGACACGCTGTGATGGCTCTCAGCAATGGCACAAGGCCTGCTCTTGTGGGAACTCAGCCTCATGTTTTCAAACCTCAGATAAAGTGTCCGAATTACCCGTGATCCTCTACTACACCCACTGTATTGGCCTCGCTCTCTACTGGCCGGGGGTCTGAGTGACACAGACTCGCTTTGAGCTCACTGGGGAGCTGGTGCTTTGGGCGCCTTCATGTCCCAGCAGGGGCGGATTCCTTGTGGATGGTTTCCTCGCACCATTCTCCCTGGGTGGGGGGGGCGGTTTCCTCGCACCGTTCTCCCTGCGGTGGGGGGTGTGTGATTTCCTCGCACCATTCTCCCTGGGGGGGCGCGGGGGGAGTTTCCTCGCACCGTTCTCCCGGGGGGGTTCCTCGTACCGTTCTCCCCAGGCGGGGGGTGGGGTGGTGGTGGTTTCCTCGCACCGTTCTCTCCGGGCGGGGGCAGTTTCCTCGCACTGCTCTCCTGGGCCAGGGGTGGTTTCCTCGTCCGCTCTCCTGGGGGGGCCAGGGGCAAGGGTGGTTTCCTCGCACTGCTCTCCTGCGGGGGAGGGGCGGTTTCCTCGCACCACTCTCCATAGCTGTCAGAAGGCTGCATCTCAATGGAAACTAGGAGCTCTAAAGGTTAATCTGCTTTAGAAATAATATGTTGAAATTCACAGTCCCAGCCTTGAAGATGATTTCCTGGAGATGTTGGTCCCTCTGAGGAAACTGCCAGGATTGAACTGAGGAGCACAAGTGTTGCCAGACTGGGTCAGACCAAAGGCCCATCCAGCCCAGTGTCCTGTCTTCCGACAGTGGCCAATGCCGGGTGCCCCGAGGGAATGAACGGAACAGGGAATCATCAAGTGATCCATCCCCTGTCGCCCATTCCCAGCTTCTGGCAAACAGAGGCTAGGGACACCATCCCTGCCCATCCTGGCTAATAGCCATTAATCCTCCATGCATTTACCTAGTCGTTTTTTGAACCCTGTTATAGTCTTGGCCTTCACAACATCCTCTGGTAAGGAGTTCCACAGGTTGACTGTGCGTTGTTGTGAAAAAATACTTCCTTTTGTTTGTTTTCAACCTGCTGCCTATTAATTTCATTGGGTGGCCCCTAGTTCTTGTGTTATGGTAAGGAGTAATTAACACTTCCTTATTTACTTTCTCCACACTAGTCATGATTTTATGTTTATATTACCTCGCAACCTAAAGTTGGCCTCCAGGACCTCTCTCCTATCCTTCCCTATGTCATTGGTATCTACATGTACCACGACCATCGGCTCCTCCCCAGCACTACATATAAGTCTATCTAGATATCTCAAGAGATCTGCAGCTTTCGCACCCACCATCTTGTTCAGTACCCTGCCTCCCAAGGTGGCCAGCACCATATGGTGAAACCATAGCAAAGCGTCTACCTTTCCCTCCCATGTCCTTGGGCCTTATGCTGGAGGGGTGCAGAGGGCCCGACACCAAGAGCTGTTTGTAAGCCATTTCAAGAGCACTTCCGATATCTTGATCTAGAGTTCTCCATCTGAGTCTAGAGCAGTTCCAGATCACTCTAGACCGTCATGGATTTCTAGATCCAGGGCACTGCACCGCTGGGTCCATTTCACAGCTCCTGAGCTCCAGACTTTCAGACATTTGCCCATCTCTAGTGTAGAACTGCAAGTAAGGAAGAGGAGCTTTGATCCACCCTCAAGGCACAGCCTTGAGAACCAGCTCTTGGAAGGCCGTGCTAGTTTGGCTCCCAGCCACTTCAACTTGCCCATGTGTCTGGCTTAACCGTCTGCGGAGTCCACCCTGGACCCTGAGTTGTAATAGAATCTGCCATTGCTGCATCTCCCCACTCACACACACGCCCTCATTACTGGCAAGCCCCCAGGGATCTGGGGCCAGATCTTCCTCTGAATCTGTTGTGATGGGTTGGATCACAGAAACCCCCTTGGGAGCTGCCAACCGATGTACCAAGACTACCCCTGTTCTTATTTTCCCTGCCAGCTCAGGACTCCAGCACCCTGTCTTGCTGAGCCAGACTCTTCTGTCTGCTCCAACACAGACCCAGGGTCTGAATTACCTGCCCCAAAGCTGCAGGTTTACCTGAAAACAGCTCACAGAAGTGTGCTTGTCTTTAGCACTCAGATGCCCAACTCCCAATGGGGTCTAAACCCAAATAAATCTGTTTTACCCTGTATAAAGCTTATACAGGATAAACTCATAAATTGTTCACCCTCTATAACACTGATAGAGAGATATGCACAGTTGTTTGCTCCCCCAGGTATTAATACATACTCTGAGTTCATTAATAAGTAAAAAGTGATTTTATTAAATACAGAAAG
Source organism: Terrapene triunguis (assembly GCF_002925995.2). Classification (NCBI taxonomy): domain Eukaryota; kingdom Metazoa; phylum Chordata; order Testudines; family Emydidae; genus Terrapene; species Terrapene triunguis. The sequence goes on along the minus strand of NW_020664517.1, from coordinate 1,699,434 downwards.
TAGGATTTAAGTGGTTGCAAGTAGTAACACAGAACAAAGTAAGTCACCAAGCAAAATAAAATAAAATGTGCAAATCTATGTCTAATCAAACTGTATACAGATAATCTCACCCTCAGAGATGCTTCAGTAAGTTTTTTTTCCTCAGACTGGACACCTTCCAGGCCTGGGCACAATTCTTTCCCCTGGTACAGCTCTTGTTCCAGCTTAGGTGGTAGCTAGGGGATTCTTCATGATGCCTCCTCTCCCCTTTGTTCTGTTCCACCCTTTATATATCTTTTGCATAAGGCGGGAACCCTTTGTCCCTCTGGGTTTCCACCACCCCTCCCCAACTGGAAAAGCACCAGGTTAAAGATGGATTCCAGTTCAGGTGACATGATCACATGTCACTGCAAGACTTCATTACCCACTTGCCAGGACACACGTATACCGGGAGACTCACAGGCAAAACACAGCCATCTGCAGACAATGGTGCTGGTTAATGGGAGTTATCAAGATTCCAGACCACCATTAATGGCCCACACTTTGCATAATTACAAGAGGACCTCAGAGTTATATTTCATATTTCTAGTTTCAGATTCACGAGTGGTACATTCATACAAATAGGATGACCACACTCAGTAGATTATAAGCTTTGTAATGATACCTTACAAGAGACCTTTTGCATGAAGCATATTCCAGTTACATTATATTCACACTTATTATCATGTTTTTATAAAACCATATAGACTGCACAACGTCACATCTGTCAACTCCTCTTTTTATAAGGGGCTGAACAGGCATTCTCAGGCAGTGGGTAATTAGTTGGGGCTGGGACCCTTCTCTGCTCATGAGCCAGTCCATCCTTCCCACATTAGCATGGAGGTGGCATAACAGAGCCCCTGGGGCAGGACGCGAAAGCACAGACCTTGCCTTTTGCAACCATCACGGTTAACTGGAGCCGTAAGGGAAGGAAGGCAGCCTGGCTCGACTCCCCTGCAAGGAGACAGGCGAGTTGGGCAGCCGCTGACCTTGCCGAGTAAACGGCAGTAAGTCAGAGCTCTCCCTGAGGAGCAGGGCTGGGCTCCGGGGAAGGTAGCGTGTGGAGCAGGAGGGACACTGCCAGCTGGCCAGAGCTCTGTCTTGCTAGAGAGCGCTTGTGCATTGAGCTAACTGTTCTGTCAGTTGCCATGGGGATGGTGTCGCAGCCTGCTGGGATGAAGGCAAAGAGGGGACATCCCTGGCCACACGAGATCCATTGTTGCTGCTCGCCCCCCCCGCGGCTTATTGCTCAGCAGGCTGCGTCTGGGGCACCCCACTTTGAGGAGCACTGTCCTGCTCACAACATGGCTCAGTTATAGTGCACTACAGAGGCAGGTAACTCAGCAGTGCCTTGCACAGATGAGGAAACTGAGTCAGAGACTTGGCCAAGACCACAAATCGAGTCAGAGCCAAGGGTAGAATCCAGGCTCATGCCCCATCCAGTGGCTCATAATGCTGCATTTCAGTGGGGCAAGTTGTGGGGACCCATACGGCTCTGCTGCTGAGTAATTGCCTGTTTCCTCTCCCGCCTATGCAGGGCTCATCTCTGCAGATGGTAAGCTCTTTGGAGCCGGGCCTGTACAGTACCTAGCGTGATGGGGCCCCAGTCTGGCACAGGGCCTCTAGATGCCATTGTTATACCGTACGTGAATCCTATCGCTGGCTACAGTTCTATACGGAGTGGTGTCCTTCCACATGAACGCACCCTCCATTGCAGCTCTCCTGACATAGCCACTAGCCCGCGCATGTTACCTCTCTGCTCTTAGGGAGCCTGGAGAAACATCCGGCCTTTTAGGGGCTTCGGAGCACTGCCTACACCTCCAGGCCTCTCACTGATTCGTTATTATGTATTGAGAGTCGCCCAGGACGCTTGCCGTTTTCCCTACTGGGAGACACAGGCCTGCCCCTGGTGTGCATCTTGTGAAGCATGTGGTTGTTTTACTGCTCTCGGGGGGTTAATGCTGTTGACAGCCTGAAGCTGAATACTCTGCAGGGCGGGGGGAGGGGGAACACTGTTGCATTAGCCAGGAATCGAACCCAGGCCTCCTGCCTGGCAGGTGAGACTTCTTCCACTGCAGGAACCGGCTGACAGCAACCCCAGTGCTTAGCCAGGAGGATTGAGATACCGTAGTCACAATTTTTGTCCAGCTCAGCGGCAGTGATGCTGCCGCTCCAACAGCAGGGCTAGGTTCTGGGGGAGGGAGGGAGGGAACGGATCCTTCCATGTGAAGGATCCTGCTTTGCTTGTGCTTTGTTCATTCTCAAGGATACAGGCTGCTTGGGAAGTGGCTCGTGGTACAGCGAGCCCAGTGGGAAATGGCCCGGAGGCGTGCTTGAGGAGAGGCAGCTACTTTCGGCTTCTGCCCTGTTTTACTGCCAGCTTGACAAAGCAGTGTTGGGATTACAAAGAGCTCCATTGTCTGGGGAGAAGATTAGAGGGGGTGGAGTTTTACATTTTTTTTTTTTAATTGACAAAAATGATTTGGCTGCTGGTGCTTTACTGGATGGCTGGTCTGGGAGGACTAGGCAGGGGCAACAGGGTGGATTTTCTGTACACTTCAAGCTTGCGCTCTGTTTGCTGGCTCCAGCCAGCTGTGAGCTAGGACTGGATGCTGTAGGTGTGGATCTGAAGGACTGACTGTCCCTATAAGAACAGGCCAGAGAGAGAAGGGAGCAGCAGATCCCCCGATGGAAACTTGGAAAACAAAAGGGCCTGAACAAAGAGTCCTGAAATAACTCCAGGTGCAAACAATAGCAGCAGTGGTAGTGTTGCCTGCATTCCTGGCGGCTGCTCTCCCCTCTGCTGCCAAAGAGCTGCTGCGCTGTGCCTTTAAAAGGAGGGCTGTTGCTATTGTTGTCTGTCGGACCAGCATGAACCATTCCTGAAACCCTCTAAAATACCACAGCCTCCTGCGACCTGAAATCCAGAACCAGCCACGTCCTCTGAGCAAGGCAGGAAGGGGAGCCAACCGCTCCCTCCACCCAGGGTGCATTTGGTCAATGCACAGTGCTCATCAGCTACAGAGCAATCTGATCAGTGCTCCAGAGCTGTTGTACGTACCCCAGGCTGGGCTCTAGGGCTTTGGGTGATCGTCCTCAGGAAGTGGGGTTGATGATTCTCCGCTTGGGGTCAGAGCCAACCAGCTGCCCCCACCCCAGGTCGTTAGGGACTGTTGGAGACGCTGTCTTCTGGGCAAGGTCGTCCCCACTTGTGGTGATCAGAGGTCCCCTTGACACTTTTCCTGGAAGTCTCGGGGTCCAGGCCAAATGCCAAGATAACAACATCTGGCACTTACATCGCTGTTGTCACCCAAAGGTCTCAAAACATTTGACAAGGATGAATATCGTTATTCCTCATTTTACAAGTGGGGAAACTGAGACACGAGCCTGCCCAGGTCGCACAGCAAGTCTGGGACAGAGCAGAACCCAGCCCCCTGGCCACCTAGTTTTGTCATTTAACCATGAGACCAGGAATGGGTAACGGGTAGCCAAGGGGCTGCAGCTGGTCCCTAGACATGTTGTTTGGCCCGCCAGCCAAGAGAGGAGGCAGCACCACCATCTCTGCCCGGAGGGAAGGAAGGGGTGAGAGGCTCTGCCAGCACTGAGCGGCAGACAGCGAAAGGATGCAAGAAGTGACTTTTCCCACCGCCCTGAGCCCGCACCTGCTGGAGCCAGAGAGGGAGGCGGGTCCCAGCAGGCTTCCTCCGGGATGGCCCTAGTGGACAGTGCCCAGGGGCTACTGAACAGGGGCAGTGGGGACCAGTGCAAAGGCAGGTTGAGGACCTGGCCTTGTCCCCCTTCCCGAAATCAGGGAGCTGAACACAGGCGGGCCGGTGCATGTGACACCACTGCGGGACTTGCTGCTCTGGTGCGCTGCCCTGGGACAGCACGGCCCGCTTCCTTCTCGACCGCGACAGCCCGCCAAAGGGTGTGAGTGGAGTGTGTGGCTCTCTGCCCATCCCTGGATCAGACCATTCCGCCACCTCGGCAGCGTCAGTAGAACGTGCTCGTCTTCACATCCCACCCTACAGCTCGGTGCCAAGTGCCAGGATCCCTGCAGCTGTCTGTTCTCCCTCTCTCGGAGCTCTCCCAGCTCCTTGCAGCTGTTCATGGAGCCAAGATCTGGCCCCAAACTCCGACCTCTTTTCATGCCATGAGCCCTGTGCACAACCTGGACCTCCCACCCCCTTGCGTCTGATGGAGCTGGAGCTCAGCAAGGTAGTGAAGAAAGGGTCCCAGGGGTTGGATGCCACTTCAGAGCACGCTCCTCTACGGCCAGAAACACTTGCTTTGTAGTGGAATCTCTCCGCTCTCTCTGTGGCCTTGGTGGACTCTCCTTTCCCAACTGGATGCCACCACGGGGGATGCTGGGACGGGGGTCACATGTCAAATCTTCCTGCTGAAATATGGCTGTGCAGCTCAGAGGGCTCGCCCCAACTCCTTCGCCTTGATTTTCATCAGCAGCCCGAGGTGCTTGTTTCAAACGATATTTTGGATGCTGGGGAGAGGATGCCTTTGCACCGCCTGTGGTCAGGAGAGCCACTGGAGAGCCAAGCAGCAGAGCAGGGGTGGGGAGAGGGGATGGGTCAGTGCGGCGAGGGGATCCGTCGCTTACAAAGGTGTCTGTAGAATGAATGAGCTACAGAGCCACTGTGTCAACTCTCCTGTCTTCCTCACCCCCCGAATGCCAGAATTCAAGATCCTGAGCTGAACGTCCCAGGATTTGGGGTTGTTCACCTGGGGGCTTGGGCTTGGTCTGTGGGGAGTTTGGATCTGGAACGACTCTTCTGCTGGGTGCAGCATAGTCTGGCTCTGACCCCACTCTTGTTTAAACGTTTCCCTCCTAAAGTACGCAGATGAGGGGGGCGGGAAGGGCGTTGCCTCTGCCCCTGCTGGAAGCGCTTTGAAATGTGGTTTGGAATTAAATTTTCAAGGAGGGGCCACAGGGCCTGAGGAGAGAACAGCTCAGTCTAATGGGGACTGGACCAGGGGCAGAACGCCCTTGGCCCATAGGCCTGAGGCACGTGGTTTGCAGAAACTGAAGAGGAGGCCTCCTCGGATTCCTGGCTGTGTTTTGTAGCCGTTGCTTGAATTCCCGTGTGTGTGTGTGTGTGTGCGCGCGCGCAATGGAAGGTGTCTTGTTTTGCTATGTGTGCGCTCACATGTTCCAAGATTCCTTGTTGGCTGGGGAATTCCAGTTCTCATTGGCCGCCTGTAGCATGTGGGCTAGAGTCCTTCCCGCACCCTGAAATAGCTGTTGGAGGCTTAACGTATAGGAGAAGGGGAGATAAGCCCCTGGCACTATCCTGCTCTGACCTTGGAACACCGTGTCCTGGCTTCTCAAGCTTCCCCAATGCGTCGTGGTTGGGTGCGGGCGTTTCAGCAGCACTGTAGTGCAGAGGCTGCCTCTCCTGCCGTACGGGGCCAGTGGCCTGTGTGACCAAGTGGGGATTTTCCCTTTTTACGTTGTATGTGAGTCTTATTACTGAGCCTATGTGAGTTTTACTGTTTTGCATGAATACTGTGTGCCTCAGTTTCCCTGTGTGCTGCACCAATACCTCGGTGGTGGGAATAGGGGTGTGTGACTTTGGCTGAGACCTCTGAGGCAGGTGAGGCTGCTCCAGCTGCCTGCATGTATGCTATGACTGGTGCCCTTCGTAACCTGAGACCCAGGAGGGGGTGCAACCAGGTGATGACCAGGTGACTCTTTGAGGGAAGCAAGACAAAGACCAGGAGGAGGAGCAACGGGGCGGGGGGTCAGAGGTCGGGTTGCTGGAAGCGGGCAGTCTGTTTGGGGCACTGGAAGAGGGAGACTCCAGGGCATCTGGCCCAGGACTCCCCAAGATGGACGTGGCTGAAAGTCACCGATGTCTATAATAGCAAGCTCTGTTCTACACTGTGCTCCTGTCGACTAATAAACCTTCTGTTTTACCGACTGGCTGAGAGTCACGTCTGACTGCGGAGTTGGGGTGCAGGGCCCTCTGGCTTCCCCAGGAGCCCCGCCCGGGCGGACTCGCTGCGGGAAGCGCACGGTGTGGAAGGGGAGGCTGAATGCTCCGAGGTCAGACCCAGGAAGGTCGAAGCTGTGTGAGTTTCTTGCCCTGGCGACAGTCTGCTCAGAGAGAGGAGGCTCCCCCAGAGTCCGGACTGGCTTCGTATGGAGCAGTTCCAGAGCATCGCCCAGTGACTCGGTGACAGTCTGTCCCTGGAAGCCGTCAATGGGTGACACGGCCCACGAAGGATCAGGGATCCTGGATATCCAGTTGGGATTTCAGCCATAAAAATAGTTCCTTGTGTACTGCTCCTAAAACCAGCTCCCAGACCCTGTGACCACGGACTTCTAATAGACTCATAGTAATTAGAGATGAAAAAATTCTCTTAGCTCACCGGTGCCACCTGTCTGTAGCCAATGCCTGTTTTAAAGATGGGGAAACTGAGGCACGGTGCTCTTTCCAGGATCACCGATTGAGTCAGTGGCAGAGGCAAGACTAACCTCCCCCCTCTTATGGCCTAGTAGATAGGGAGAGAGACTGGGACTGAGCCCCACCTCTGCCCCTGACCTGGTGGGTCACTTCCTCTCTCTGTGCCTTTGTTTTCCCCTCCTTTCTGTCTCGTCTAGTCTGTCAGCTCTTTGGCTCTTGCAATCTGTTTGTACAGTGCCATGCACCATGGAGCCCTGACCTCAGCTGTGATACTGTGATAGAAATGAAATAATTGAACCAGACAACAGGAGGATTATGATCCCCAGTTTACAGATTCGGAGCTAGCCACAGTGCCATTAAGTGACTTGCCCAAGGTCACACAGGGATTCTGTGGCACAGACAGGAATCGAACCCGCTCTCCTGAGTTCCAGGGGCCCACCAGGCTAATTCTGGCGGACGGGTGGCGTAGCGCGAGGGTCCCTGTGTCCTTCAGCAGCGCAGCATGTGTGTTCTGAGGGCGCTAACTCACGGCTAAGGCTACGTTTTAGTCACATGTATTTTTAATAAAAGTCGTGGACAGGTCACGGGCATAAAAAAAAAATTCACGGCCCGTGACCTGTCCATGACTTTTACTATATACCCCTGACTAAAACTTGGTGCTCGCCACGGGTGCTGGGGGGGCAGCGGCACGTGGCCCGGGACCCCCGCTGGTGCTGGGGGAGGGGGTGGGCGGCGGCGCGTGGCCCGGGACCCCTGGTTGTGCTGGGGGAGGGGGTGGGCGGCGGCGCGTGGCCCGGGACCCCCGCTGGTGCTGGGGGAGGGGGCGGGCGGTGGCGCGTGGCCCGGGACCCCCGCTGGTGCTGGGGGAGGGAGGCCAGGTGATGCCACGCGGCCCGGGACCCCTGCTGGTGCTCGGGGAGGGGGCGGGCAGCGGCGCGCGGCCCTGGACCCCCGCCGGTGCTGGGGGAGGGAGGCCAGGTGATGCTGCGCGGGCCAGGACCCCCGCTGGTGCTAGTGGGGGGTTAGCGGGGCTGGCCGGCTCCCTACCTGGCTCCAACTGGCATGGTCCTGCAGCTCCTAGGGGGAGGGGCGGCCAGGGAGGCTCCATGTGCTGCTCCTGCTACAAGCGCCAGCTCCACAGCTCCCGTTGGCCGGGAACCACAGCCAATGGGAGCTGCGGGGGTGGAGCCTGCGGGCGCGGGCAGCATGCGGAGCCCCGGCTCCTCCGCCTAGGAGCTGCAGGGACATGCTGGTGGGAACCAGGGAGCCCCTCCCCCAAGGTAAGCGCCGCCCCGCAGCCTGGTGCACGTGGCCCTGATGGACCATACGATTAGGTCTGTGTCTCCAGTTCCGTCGGTACAAACCTCATGGCACTGACAACCACCGGTACCGACGCCATCCACGCCACGGATCTCCGTGTTCGACGCAGTACCAGGGCTCCGCTGCCCCGTTCTCCCAGAGCATTGGACTCAATGACATCTCCATGCCGTGCACCACCTTTCTCCACATCAGAGTCAGATAGTGAGCAAGGGCACTTGGGTTCCACCGCTCGTCCTGCCCTCCATAGGGGTCCCAATTTCATCAGGGACACCAGGCGTACTGCCCGCCCACCCCTCAACCTCCATGGTTTGGGCAGCCATAGTACCAGCCACCAGCCCCCTTCCTCAAGGGCCGTTCTGGGACTCCTGGCAGGCCCAGAGGCAACAAGCCTCCCAGACCCCTAGTGTGGTGTACCAGCAGGCAAGGAGGCACCCTCCTTCAGCTGTGACGTCAAAGGTTGGGAACCTCCTGGGCACGTGGGGGAGGAAGTTGAGGCTGAAGCAGAAAGGGAAGACACCCTTCAAGCTCGTCTCTCGTTGTCCTCACCTGACGAGGTGGTGATGCCCCCTCTGCCATCCATGGTGGATGATTTTAAATCATTCCAGGACTTAGCTCAGAGCGTGGCAGAAGCCCTGCAAATACAGCTGCACCAAGTGAATGAGCCTCACCACAAACTGGTGGCCATTCTACACTCTTCCACCTCTGCCAGAGTGGCCCTCCCAGCTGAGAGGCGCTCCTGGCTCCTGCCAGAGTTATGTGGCAGACCCCTGTGTCCGTCCCGCTAACATGCAAGCGAGCAGACAAAAAGTATTATGTGCTGGCGATGGGCACGGAATTTCTATTCTCCCACCTGCCTCCCAATTCCATCATTGTGGATGCAGTTAATTCTAGGAGCTCCAGACTGCATTCGATGCGGCACACGTGGTGGCACGTTCAAGTTCCGCGGCCGTGATTATGAGAAGGGCCTCATGACTGCAGTTGTCTGCTTCCCTAAAAAGGTCCAACCCACGGTGGAGGCCCTTCCCTTTGAGGGAATGAAGCTGTTCACTGACAAGAAAGATGTTCCTTTCACACATTGAAGGATTCTTGGGTGACCCTTTGTTCCCTAGGGATACATGCCGGCCCACAAGAGAAAATACAGCCCTCCGCTGCTGTTTAAGTCTCGGTCATCGCAGTACGCGCCTCAGTGCTCATCACAGGGATCTTATGAGCCAGAGAGAAAGAAATCAAGGTTCACCACGCGAAAGCAATTGGGACCACAGCTGTCTTCATCTCACCCCTCAACCTCCAAGTGGCAGTTTTGACGGGTTGGTCGAGGCGAACACTCCTCACCACCTTACGCTGGGAAACCCCACTCCTCCTTTTGGAGACCGCCTTGCCCCATTCCGCAGCATCTGGGAACGGGTAACCTCTGACAAGTGGGTGCTGGAGATCATCCAGAATAGATATGCCATCTACTTCTCCTCCCTTCCCCATCCTGCTTCAGGGACCCTTCTCATGAGAGTTGGCTACGTCAAGCGGTAAACCATCTCGGAGTAGGAGCTATTGAACCTGTGCCTGTGCACCTCAGAGGCAAAGGCTTCTACTCTTGCTACTCCTGATACCAAAATAAAAGGGAGGCTGGAGACCCATACTGGACCTCTGAGCACTCAACCGATATGTCAAAGTGCAGAAATTCAAGACAGTCACCCATCCGTGATCATTCAGCGTTTGAGGAAGGAGATTGGCTCTCGGCCCTTGATCTTCAAGATACAAACTTCCACATTTCTATCATACCAAGTCACTGGTGTTACCTCAGATTCACGCTGGGCCAGGACCATTGCCAGTACAGAGCACTCCCTTTGGCCTCTCATCGGCCCCCAAGGTGTTCTCCAAGGTCCTCTCGGTAGTAGCACTCAGGGAATAATGATTTATCCCTACCTGGACGATTGCCTTCTCAGGGCACAGTCCTGCGCAGAGGCCCAACGAGTCACTCAGACCACATGGGACCTGTTTCTGAATCTTGGCCTACAGATCAACGAATAAAAATCAACGTTAACGCTGGTACAGAGGCTAGAATTCATAGGAGCTGACCTCGACTTCACTAAGGCAAGGGCGCTCCTCCCACATCACAGATTTCTCGGTCTCTCCTCGTTGATAGAGTGCAATCCAGCCCCCAAATCTCGGCCAGGCATTGCCTTCAGCTTCTGGGGCACATGGCCGTGGGCACATCTGGTATTGCTCATGCCAGACTACACATGAGATGCCTTCAAGCATGGTTGGGTTTGATTTACAGGCTGAACAGAGACAACTTGGCAAGCTTTTATCAATGCCCACCAGGGTCATGCAATCCTTAGACTGAGAAATGTGTGTACGGGAATCCCGTTTGCTCAGTCTTCCAGATCCCTTCTCCTGACCACCGACGCATCCTTCATAGGATGGGGAGCACATCTCAGTGGTCACACAATACAGGGCAAATGGTCTGTTGTGGAGACAGGCCTCCGTGTCAACTTGCTCAAGCTCAGAGCAGTCAGAAATGTGTGCGCTCCCTTCCTCCTGCTGATCAGGGAAACGCACACAGAGGTCATGACGGACAACCTGGCCCTTATGTATTACATGAATCGGCAGGGAGGCGCCAGGCCTCATTCCCTGTGTGTACAAGCACTGAAGCTGTGGAACCAGTGCATCTCCCATAACGTCCTAATATCAGCGACCTACAGTCACCGAGTCCCCAGGCGATGCTCTGGGACTGCTCCAGACGAAGCCAGCCAGGACTCTGGGGGAGCCTCCTCTCTCTGAGCAGACTGTCTCCAGGACAAGAAGCTTCCACAGCTTCGACCTTCCTGGGTCTGACCATGGAGCATTCAGCCTCCCCTTCCACACTGTGCGCTTCCTGCAGCGAGTTTTCCCGGACGGAGCTCCTGGGGAAGCCAGAGGGCCCTGCACCCCAACTCCGCAGTTAGACGTGACTCTCAGCCAGTCGGTAAAACAGAAGGTTTATTAGTCGACAGGAACTCAGCGTAGAACAGAGTTTGCTATCACAGAAATCACTGATTTTTCAGCCAAGTCCATCTTGGGGGGAAGGGAGCCCAGAGCTGGGGGGAGAGGAGCCCAGAGCCAGGGCTCTGGCCCTCCCCCTAAGTCACAAGCCAGCCAAGACTGACCCGCTTCCAGCTGCCTGTCCCCTGCCGTGCCCGTTGCTCCTCCTCCAGCCTTTGTCTCGCTTCCCAGGCCAAGAGTCACCTGGTCGCATCCCCCTCCTGGGTCTCAGGTTCCGAAGGGGCGGCCAGAGCATCCGTGCAGGCAGCTGGAGCAGCCCCCACAAAAGTCACACCCCCGTATTCCCACCACCTAGACATTGGTGCAATGCACAGGGAAACTGAGGCACCCACAGCATTCATGCAAAACAGTAAGACTCACATAGGCTCACATACAACATAACAAGGGAAAATCCCCACTTTGTCAGACCTACCTACCTACTGGGAATACACAATACAACGGCCGACAGTCTCAGCCGCAAATTCCCACGTGACCGTGAATGGGAGATAGCGATTCTACATGACATATTCCAACAATAGGGGATGCCGGTAATAGACTTGTTTGGTGCTCACCAGAAAAAGAAATGTCCACAGTACTGCTCCAGGGTGGGGATCGGACGACACTCCATGGTAGATGCTCTCCGTCCTTGGGACAAAGGCCTTCTTTACGCCTTCCCCCGTGCCCTCTATTACTGAAAGTCCTGTTGAAGATAAAAATGGAAAAAGCAAAGATCATTCTGATTGTCCCCACCTGGCCCAGGCAGACGCGGTACCCTTACCTGTCGCAGCTGGCATGATGTCTGCTGATGACTCTACCTTCTGTCGCAGAATGAGGGTCACACCCTCCTCCCCAATCTGCAGATCCTGCAACTCAAAGCATGGCTCCTTCATGGTTCCGGCACATAGAAACATCTTGCTCTGAGGAGGAACAGGAGGTGCCGTTACACAGTAGAAAGGGCCCTACTTGTCATACCTACCTTCAGAAATGGAAGAGGTGCCAGCCCAAGGGGGTCACCCCTAATTCAGCCACCCTACCGGTGGTCCTAGACCACCTGTTAAGCTTAAAGAAATCACATCTCTGTATTAGCTCGCTGAAGGTTCATTTAGCATCAGTTGCAACCTTCCACCAGCAGGTAGAAGGCTACTTAATCCTCTCCCACCCAACTATGAAGAGGTTTCTTAAACGCATAGCAAACCTCTTCCCACAACCCAGGCCCCCACTCCCTAACAGCACCTCAACCTAATGTGACACTAGACCGCCATTTGAGACATGGCCTGTTGTTCACTAACTCAGAAAGCGTTCCTCATTGCCATCACTTCGACCAGGATAGGGGAAATACGAGCTTGGATGGCGCATCCCCCTTTTACTGTGTTCTTCCCTGGCAAAGTCACACTCCGACCCCAGCCGAAGTTCACCCCTAAAGTCACTTCTGCATTTCACATGAATCAACTTATGCAGCTTCCAACATTTTATCTGAAACCTCCTGAGGACAACAGGGAAGCCATCCTCCATATGCTCGACGTGAAAAAAGCTTTGGCCTTCTATTTGGACAGAACAAAGACCTTTAGAAAATCTCTGAAACTCTTCCTCTCCGTTGCGGATAGATCGAAAGGTGTAGTGATCTCCGCTCAGCAGCTCTCCAAGTGGGTCTCTGGCTGTATTAAACTCTGCTACCAACTGTGTGGGGTAACACCCCCATCTTCAATATGCACACATTCCAGGAGGTCAATCACCTTCTCCAAGGTCCCCATGTCACCTAGCTAGCTGCTCTGCTGATCTCTATCTGTGCATACCTTTGCATAGCACTATGGGGGATTCGGCTACAGACGCCCAATTCGGTGCCACAGGACTGTCGTCTATATCCGACTTGTCTCGGAAGTCCCATCCTCCAGTGGTGGATACTGCTCGGGAGTCACCTACATTGGAGCACCCACAGGGACATTACACGACGAAGAAGATACTCACCTTGTCCCCTAACGATGATTCTTTGAGATGTGTCCCCCTGTGGATGCTCCATGACCTACCCTCCTCCCCTCTACTTCAGAGTTCCCTCCGGTTGACTTTGCGGTAGAGAAGGAACGGAGGAGGGAAATGCCCGCGCAGGCTGGCAAGCCTTGTGGTGAGTGAGGTAACGCACGTGCGGGACAGACTATTGAAATACTCCGATCGGCAGTGTGAGGCGCGCACATTCCTACAGTGGAGCACCCATAGGGGAGACACATCTCGAAGAACCATTGTTACTGCACAAGGGTGAGTAACTTCTTCTTGCTAATGGGGAAAACACATTCTGAGCAGATCAGCTCAGATTTGGTTCTGTGGTTTATTGAACTGAATAATGAGTCAACAGAAATATTCACTCCTGTGAATGCTTTGCCTGGTTGCAGCCAGTTGTTGCGTGGTGGTTGGGGGAGGAGTGGAAAATGTTCTCTCCCCACTCTTATTCTCCTGACGATGTGTCCCCTGTGTTACCAGATTTGCCCGTGACTTTGGGGTTCGCTTATTTATTGGGGGGGGGGGTTTCTGTAATTCTGTCAATGTACTGCTTGTGTCACTTGTGTCCTCACACAGAGCTCTACTCCTGCAAGTCCCCTCCCAATGGAGCTCTCCTGCAGGACCTAGGTTCCCCAGGGCTGGGTTCTTCCAGCCCCAGGATCAGACGAACACACACATGAACAGAGCACGTCTGAGAGGACCGGGTTAATCAGCACTCCCAAGCTGACCCCTTAGCTGTCCCTGGACTCAGCAGGCTGGGTCGAGCTGCACCTCCAAGCTGTCACCCTCATATGTCATATTTAGCACGGCCCTGTCCCCACATTCACGTTACAATGGTTCTGGTCGTAACCCACTGGATGAGCAAACCCCACAGGGTTTTTGGGCGCTGCAGGGATCTTTAGCTTAGGTACGAGGAGTGTTGCTGCAGAGCGAATGAGGAAACCAAAAAACCTCACGAAGGCGGACGGGGGGGAGAAGCAACCGGCTTAACCATGAGAGTTATTTATTGCCAGGTAATAACCATAGGGGAGCCGAACAAACAAGACAGTTATAATATTAAATCCAACTTAAATTTGATTATAAAAGTCAGGTTTAGAAAACTATAACTGATCACATAAGTCAGGGTCAGAAGGCTATACCTAGAGAGAGAGAGAGATGGGTTCTCACCACTCCGATCGGGGGTCCCAGGTGGTGGTGGTAGCTGAGGATTTGGAGTGCTGGAGACAGGCAGAGCCCCCAGCATAATCAGTCAGGAGAAGATGAAGTCCCAATGGAACAGATGCAGATTTTGGATCCAGGCATCAGAACGCTTACTTGAGCATGGATAGGGGTTTTTGGAGGGAAAGAACAATGGTTCAAGGGAGAACACTAGATCTGTTTATGGGTAAACTGATGCCTCAAGGGAGGATACCAAAGCTGTTTTGTTCAGGCTAGACAATAGGAACTGATCATTCCTGGCTGTGGGCGGTGCTCCTTCCAGGGAGCTCACAATGCAATTAGGCAGCTTCAGTATTTTGGATACCACTAAAGGGTTTATTACTAGAATTGGTCTGATAACTAGTGAGCTGGGTGTGTTCAGGCGTGGGTTCATTAACATCTGGTGCCGAGATCCCCCCCATCATGCACTGCTTCCCTGCTTTTCTGGTCCCAGAGTTCCGGGCGGTTCTTGCCTTTGAGTCTCCGTTCTCCATTCTGTATGGTAATGGAGATGCCTCCCTGTCCCATCTCCGATGCAAATGAGGCGAGGGGAGTTGCCTTAATCTGTCACCCTTGTCCGGAGGGGTTTAGGGGTGTCTCCCACGGCCTTGTCATTGCTTTTTGTAAGTCTTCTGATCGGCTTTGGTTCAAGCAAAGGCTGGGGGAGGGGATGGTCTTTCGTGAGTCAGACAGGCTGGGTACTGCACCCTGGTTCCCCAAGAACACAGAGCTGATAGGTAACACCTCTGCCCAGCCGGAAGCCTCCTGCATTCTCACTTCTGGTCCCCCAAACCTTTACACCATGGTGTCACCTCTCATCCTTTGCCCTTCACCAGCCCCTTCTAGCCAAGGATCTCCAAAGCACTTCCCAAACATGAATGAACTAAAACTCAAAACCATTTTTCTGGGTGAGGTGAGGATCGTTATCCTTGTTATACAGAGGGGGAAACGGAGGCAACGAGATGAGAACTGACTCCTCTAAAATCATACAGTAGCGCTATGGGAGAACCGAATTCAGATGTCCTGATTCCCTGCCCGGTGTCTCCATCACAAGCCCTTCCTTCGGCTCCGATGTTTCTGCTGATGTAATAGAAACACTGGACCGCAGGAAACTTGCCGTGGACTTCTGCACCCTTCCCCTGCCCCGGCACCTCGCAGAGCGGTGACACTCCAAAGCGAAGCTTCACATTAGTATTCATCCCACAGCTGCTGACTCTGCAAAACCACAGAATATGTTATTACATCCTTCACGCAGACCCCAAACTTCTGGTTCAGGGTGTATGATTTATTACAGGCATGCTGGCTTCTCGCCTTGGCATGCTCTCTCTGACAGATTGCTTCTTAATTTGGAGCTGAAAGACCAGATAGTGTGTGCACAGAACCAGAAACCGTGAAATTTAACATCAGAAACCTGTAACTGCAGATTCCCAGATAACGGGTCCTGCTCAGACTGCTCGAAGGGGGCTCCTCTCTATCTAAACTCCCTGCCAAGACCCAGACACGCTCAGTAATAGACTTCCTGGGGGGGTCTAAATGCCCTGAGAATCCAGAGTGAGCCTTAGTGGCAGTGTCCCACACAGCCAGAGACACCCCTTCAGTGCCTGTCTCCCCCAGAAGGCCTTTCCTGTCCCATTTGTACTGAAAAATTCCTGGGTTTGACAAAAGCCATAATTCCATTTTTATTGATTTCCCCCCTAATTTTGGAAGTGCGGGAACACGCTAGATCCAGCTCCCCGCTCCGGAAGGAGAGAGGAGTGTCCCGGGTGACCTAGCCGCCATCTCCCCTTTCTGACTGGGGAGCTGGATCAGTGCTGGTATACGTCGTGTCGTCCGTTTCGCGCCTGCCACATATGCATACCAGCTTTGCAGATTGCATGGAGAGTCGTGACAGGAGGCTGGGCACGAACTGCTGAGCCGCCCTCTGTCATGCCAGCTCCTGTTAAGGGAGGTAAATCGGAGCTGGCTAGAGAAACCTGCTCCTGAAACAGCTCCCAGCCTGATTCGCTGGGGGCTCCAGAAAAGCTTGGGGGGGCAGACACAAGAGGGGAAGCCAGAGAGTGGAAGGAGGATGGGAGCTCTTCTCTCCTGGCTGCAGAGGCTGGGAAGTCCTTCAGCCTGAAGCCCCCAGCCTGTGTACGGTGGGAAGGTGGTGGGATTGCACCGGTGATTGCTGAACTTGAGGGTCTGTGGGAGGTTTTTGGAGCAGAGCAAGGGGAGCCCTTCTATGCCCTGGTACCCGTGGGGGCTTGTCCGGGAGCCTGAGCCAGCGCAAGAGTTTGGTGGCCCAGAGATGGAAGAGCCCCTGCAGGGGCTGGTAAAGCAACAGCAGGAGATGCAGAAGGCTATGCAAAGCTTGCAGCAATCCCCCCAGGTCGAGAGGCAGGATTTGCTTACCTGGCAGGCCGAGCAGCAGAAAAGCCTGCAGGAGCAGGCCAGCGTACAACAGCAGCTCCTGCAGAGAATGGCAGCTGGGCACAGGACTATGGAAGATGGTCCCCGCGGATGACCCAGATGCGTTCCTCCACATTCGAGCGGGTAGCCATGGGGGCTGGGTGGGATAGGGCACCCTATCTAGCCGGCGAAGCCCAAGTGGCTTAAATGCTCCTGAGTGAGGAGCAGGCCAGGAAATACGATGTAGTAAAGCCGGCTGTCCTGGATTGGGTGGGACTGTCCTCTGAGAAATACCGCCAGAAGTTACGGTCAGCAAGGGGGTGTGTGGGCGGCCCCGGGCGTTCGCCCAAAGGTTGATGGACTGGGCCACCCGCTGGCTGAGACCCAGCACCCAGAGTGTGGGGGGGATTATGGACACATTGGTCCTAGAACAGTTCCTACAGGGCCTCCCCAACAGCACACGAGTATGGGTTAGGTGGCATCAACCGAGTATGGTGCCTGGGGCCGTGAAACTGACTGAGGAGTATGCGGAGGCCAATTTCCCCAGGAAAGAGGGACGACCATAGAAAGACTTGGAGTCTGGGAGAAAGCCCAGAGAGGAAAAGGGAAGGCACCCAAGGAGCTCCCCCTGGGGCCTGACCATTTAAGAACATACGAACGGCCGTACTGGGTCTGACCAAAGGTCCATCCAGCCCAGTATCCTGTCTGCCGACAGTGGCCAATCCCAGGTGCCCCAGAGGGAGTGAACCTAACAGGTAATGATCAAGTGATCTCTCTCCTGCCGTCCATCTCCACCCTCTGACAGACAGAGGCTAGGGACATAACAAGGGGGACAGCCCGTACTTGGAGTGTGGCTGGGCTGAGTTTTGCAGCTGGGCTAACGCTGGAGGGCAGGGGAACGGGCAGAGATTGTCCATCGTTCCGGTGATGGTGGGGAGGAAACCTCAGAGGGGCCTGGTAGATACGGCCTCAGCCTGGTTTCTTATCTAGAGGGGGCTGGTAAAGCCACACTGGATGGTTCCCGGAGCCAAGGTGAACCTTGAATATGTCCATGGGGATGAGAGACAGTCCCTGTGGCCCAGGTGCCCCTTGAGGTCCGGGGCAGGGTCCAGTGGAGATGGGTTGGGGTAGTGGAGGGGCTGCCTTATCCACTGGTGTTGGGCATGGACTGGGACCCCTTCCCAGGAGGGAAAGGAGGTGGTGGGAGGAAGACTACGGTGGGGAAAAGGGGAGGTCCCCCGAAGAAGGAGGTGGAACCACCTAAAGTGGACCTATGGGGGTATCCACCCCCCACACTGTAATTTCTGCGGGTGGGGGGTAAATGAATCCCACAAGGAGGACCCCGGGGGGGTCACCCGAAGGTAGAAGGAGATCTCCCCTGGAGTGCCCAATCCGGTAGAGGGGATGGGGAAGGACGAACCTGGCGGTTAGGCAAGGGGGGGAGGTGTGTGACAGGGTGCTGGGTATGAACTGCTGAGCCAGCCCTGTGCCACGCCAGTTCCCGTTAAGGGAGGTAAATCGGAGCTGGCTAGAGAAACCTGTTCCTGATTGGCAACGGGGAAACAGCTCCCAGCCTGATTAGCCTGGGGCTCCAGAAAGGCCAGACAGAAGAGGGGAAGCTGGGGACTGGGAGCGCCTCTCTCCTGGCTGCAGAGGCTGGGAAGTCCTTCGGCCTGAAGCCCCCAGGCTGTATATGGTGAGAAGGTGGTGGGCTTGCACCCTGTAAATAAACTGCACTGGTGGCTGCTGAACCTGGGGCTCTGGGAGTGGTTTTTGGAGCGGAGGCAGGACCAAGGGGGGCCCTGCTGTGCCCTCTTACAAGAGCTGTCAGCGTTGAAAGCAAATAAAAGTTGGCAACTGCTTTTCATGCTGCAGTGGGTTGAAAAGGGGAAGTGGTGGCTGACTGTGTTTCAGAACATGAGGGGTTTTCTGGCAGCTTCCAAACCCAAAAGCAGCAGACGAGAGCGATCCGTACCCCGATATTTATCCAGCAAATGGCAACGTTCATTTCTTGCACCAGTTACCCCCTTTCTTTGTAATTTTTATAATAAAAACTAATAAATTCCCAGGAAATTTTAAATAAAACACACACCCACCACCACCAAGCAAAGGCCTTATAACCCAGCCAGCCCCTCCAGACTGTTCCTCCTAGCTCAGCCAGAGACACCCACAATTGCAAATATCACAGTGGCCTGCAGACGCTGCTCACTGCCAATCCCTCCCCACGATCTAGAGATGCCCCCTACTCCACAGGGTAATCCCCACGCTGTGTAAGCAGAGAAATCTCACCAACTACGCATTGCTGCATCCTCCTGGGAGTTCCCAGGCCCCATGGCTGAGTGGCATTGCTGGGACGGGGGCATGGGGGAGGCACAGCTACCATCATGCTCACCACTGCAAGTGGCTCGCTCTCACCTCCCTTGCTATCTTCTCTCTCCTGCAGCAGTAACTGTGACCTGGACTATGAGCTCTACAGGGACGATTTCCCTTACAGGTGAGTGATGTCTGGCCCCTGGGCGCTGCCAGCTCTTCCCCCTTTGGCGTTTCGAGGGAGGGGGCTGATGAAGTGCTGTGATTGAATTCCTCCCCCCCCCCCCCCCATATCCCAGCTCTGAGTGGCCAAGTTTCATCTACCTCAGGGTATGTCTCTGCTGCAGAGGAAGAGCTGATTGCCGCATGGGCTAGGCATGCCCGTGCCAGCGTTAAGCTAGCTAGTGTGGAGAACAGTAGTAGTGTAGACATTGCAGCTCAGGCTAATAACCTGAGCACAAACCTCCAGGGGAGCCAGGCTGCGCCCTTGGGTTGCTAGCCCATGCTGCCACATGGTCACTATTGCTGCCCGTGCTAGCTAGAGGGAAGTAGCCTGGGCGTGCCTGTCCGCTGCAGTGACACCGTCACGTGCCATAGACGCGACGT
>NW_020664517.1:1667325-1680150 GCF_002925995.2 Terrapene triunguis | reverse complement strand
ACGCTCTGCCGCAGGGAGCTGAGCTGGCACCCGCTGCCCCAGGAGCCTTGCAGTCAGGCTCTGTTCCGAGCTGTGCTGATTTGCACCGGCTGAGGATCTGGCCCCGATCTCATCATTAAGCCTTTATCTAATAGCAGCCGATTAGCAGAGAGAGTCCCTGGGGATTAATATCCACGGAACCAGATTGTTTCCTCCGTCTGTGCTGACAGTCAGTAGGCAGCCAAGTGCATTGGGGGCTGGGAGGGATGGTCTGTCTCCGCTGCACGACTCCTGGTAACGCTCCAGGAGGTTAAAGAGCAAGAGGCTGCCCGTTCAAAGGAGCTGAAATCCCCCGGTGGTGCCAGGCGGTTTGGCAACTAGCCTGGGGGCACCACATTTCACCCATCCCAGAGCCACAAGGGCAGCTTGCCAGGACCCCTGCGCGGCACCGCATTGCCCTTGCCTGCAGCAGCGCTCATCGGTAATAGAGCAGGACATCATGTCCCAGTGGCCGTGCGCCGTCTGGATCCCAGGGGCTGCTGCGGGCTGTCGTGTCCACCGGCTGCCCCGTGCATTCCTGCGCCGCTCCAGCTGGGCTTCCTTCATTCGGGGCTCAGCACGTGGAGCCATGTGCCTCTAGGCCCCCCACTCACTGACCGCCCAGGGGAGGGAGGAATTGAGCAGGGCGTCCCGACTGCCCCTGAGAGCAGGCGCTGCCCTGAGGCGGGAGGGCTTGTGCCAGACCATGGGCCCCTGCTCCCCTCTGTCGCATGCTGCAGCCCGTTCTTGGGCATTCAGGCCTTGTGATTTCCAGGGCTAGCAGCCCCCCAGCTCCCTGCCCCCAACTCCTGCTCCCTGCTGGCATGAGGGGGCTCCATCCTCCCTGCTCGTCCTGCAGACCCCTTCGTCCCCCGAGGACAGTGCAGTGCCTGTGACGCTGCGCAGGGGATCATGCTAGGGGCTGTCTCCCCCTTGCAGGGTGTACGAGTACCAGAAGATCCCGCCCCTTATTAATCGCATTCCGGTCAAGACCAGACGAGCCCACGTGGGGGCAGGGGGCAAGAGCAGCCTGATCCCCCACCCGGGGCCGAGAGGCAGCAGCAACGCACCATTGGGTCGGACAAAGCGTAAGCGTAACGGCTCGCGGGGGCGGGCGGGGGCTAACTGGAGGGGATGCTAGGGACACTGAGGATCACTGCTTTAGGAAGTGGAGAGTGTCCTGGGGAGGGCGAGGCCCCAGGACAAGGCTTGGGTAGAGCGTGGCTCAGGGGGAGCACGCCTGGGGCGGGGGCTGCTCAGCACGGCTTGCAGGAAGCACGTTCTCCATAGGAAGGAGCCTGCTGTCGAGAGCCCCCAGACCGAGCAGCGAAAGAACTTCGCCTTTAAACAGGTTTTACAGGCCACTGTCTCCAAAACCTGCTCCAGGAAAGCAGCGCCTGGGCTCGGCTGCCTGGTGTGTGAGTTTGACAGGCCCAGCGTTTGCAAACGTAGGTGCCCCCGAAGCTGGGACCTTCCAACGTGCCAAGGGATTTGGGGAGCCTTGTGGAGGGGCCCTTAAAGGGGCCTGATATTCCAGAACCCAGGCCCCTTCCAGGTGCCTCCAGGGGGGAAAAGCTTGGCCCAACTGCTGTGCATTTAGAAGAGGAAATACACAGCAGGTGCAAAGGGAGACAGGGACCTGCCCGCAGCTTGGAGGTTCAGATGGCAGCACCCAGCACTTAACTGATGCTTAACCACCAAGAGCTGAGTGTGCAGAATGACTCTGAGGTGGGTCGCCCAGCCAGGCTGCCGGCCCCGCCGGGATCGCCCTCCCCATCGTTTCCAGGCTAGGTCCATCTCCACCGAGCTAATGGCCTCTCCTCCTCCCTCGTGCAGTGCGTGCCGAAGAGCTGCATTCCATCAAGGGAGAGCTGAGCCAGATCAAAGCCCAGGTGGATAATCTGCTGGAGAGTCTGGATCGGATGGACCAGCGGCGGGAGCGGCTGGCTGGGGAGAGAGGTGAGAGGAGAGGAGGGGCGAGGGGATGGGTGGGGGAGGCTGTCAGAGCATTGGGTGTGCACAAGTAGGCACGTAGGCTGCTTGTGATCATGTGCCCCCATATGGAGCTGTGAAGGCCCAGCATCCGGGCAGGAACCCCCCCCACACACACACACACGAGAGCGTACGCAGGGACGCCCCTGAACTGGTTCTGAGTACAGCTCCAGAGATGGCCCGGGGGCTGCAGTGTGGCCCGAGCTGTGCTGCGCAGAGAGGATAGGTGCAATGCTAACCCAGCTGGTCCATTGCCTCCTAGGAACCTCCCCCGCCAGGCTCGCAAGCAGGACACTGCAGCCTGCTTCTTTGGGAGGATTCGGGGTGACTATCGGGCTCCTGGCTGGCTGCCGCATGGCCCTGGTTTGGCTATCACAGACTAACAGCCCTTTGGCCTGGGGCATTTCCCTAGTGCCCTGTGAGCCCGTCCCTCCTGGGCAGAGCACAGAGCAGCCAGAGATCTCTGCTGTCTAGGGGCTGCTCTGATCTTGCAGGCTCCAAGGAGGGGGAGAAGAAGAAGAAGGCTCAAGTGAGCGAAGAGCCCTCGTACCCGGCGGGGGAGCCGCAAGGGAAGGAGAGCCCAGCTGCCGATGCGCAGAGCGACCTGAGGGACATCGACAGTGAGGAGGAGAGCACAGACACCGAGGAGACGGTAGGTCCCAGCAGAGCTGTTCTGTCCTGGGTAGGGCTGCCAACCTTCTAATCACACAAACACAAACCCCGCCCCTTCGCTGAGGCCCCACCCTGCTCATTCCATCCCCCCTCTCTCCGTCGCTGGCTCTCCCCCACCCGCTCTCACTTTCACTGGGCTGGGGCAGGGGGTTGGGGTTCGGGAGGGGCAAGGAGCCTGCCTTAGCCCTGCTGCGCCACTGGACTTTTAGTGCCTAAAATCTCCCGGTTTGGCTTCAGTAGCTTCCAGCAGAGAGCGCCCATTCCGGGAGCCTCCCGGCGAAACCGGCAGGGTTGGCAGGCCTAGGCATGGGCCCGGCATGGCCTAGGCAGGGAGAGAGCTTTCTCTGGGCTTTAGCCAAAGGGCCCTCACTTGCCTGCGTGGGGAAATGTGCTGGGCATTCCCCTGAGCCACAGGAATGCCCATCTCCCAGCCCGTGTACCTCGGCCTGTGTCCCCCCCATGACCACCCTCCTCACGCCAGGCTCCCCTGCACACATCCAGCTGCGTTTGCAGGAGCTGCGCTATGGGAGAGGGAGGGCTGCTGAGTGCGTGTAGCTGCTGGTGGGGGCGTGCGGAGAGACGGGCACCGGGGCCACGGGCGTGGCATTGTGTGTGCCTAGTGCCATGAATTAGTTTCTGGTTTTCAAGCTGGGGCCACCTGAGCTGAGTGCTGCTAGAATAGAGTTTTGGGAGACGCTTGGCCTCCCTGCAGGACACAGATTCCCCTGGGCTGTATCCCTAGCCAGCCAGCCCCCCTCCAGGCCAGAGCTGGCATGCCCAGGGCACAGACACTGTAAACACGCCTGGAGCGAGGAGATGCCCAGGGAGCAGGCGCCATCTGCTGCACACAACCCTGCCACGGTGCCTTGCCTGGCTGCATCCTAGCTGGGTGCCTTGGCAACCCCTCCAGTGATGCAGGTGAGCCAGTCAACGTGGCAGCCCCAGCCCCCCTTCCCCCCCCGGGACACTCAGGAAATTTAAAGGGAACAACACAGGGGCTGTTAAACAATTTTCTAACAAGCTGGCTTGTAACAGAGCATCATGATTTTGAAACAAATCCGTCTCATTTACTACTTTAATTCCTAAGACAAATTACTACTAACTTAATAAATCAGGGCACCTTTGTCAGTGAGTGGTACTGGGTATGCTTTGACTAACATTGTCCCAGACAGGTGGAGCAGGGCAACGGCAGAGCCCTGCCATCTCCCTGCCATCACTGACCCACGGGTAGTCGTGTGCACACACGAGCAGAGGCCGTGCACAGGACCCACGGGTAGTCATGTGCACACACACACAGGGGCTGCACACAGGACCCATGGGTGGCCATGTGTGCCCACACGAGCAGGAGCTGTGCACAAGGACCCCCGGGTAGTCATGTGCACAAGGACCCCCGGGTAGTCGTGTGCACAGGGACCCGCAGGTAGCCATGTGCACATGAGCGGGACCGCACACAGGGCCCATGTGTTTTGGTACATGTGGCCGACAAGGATGAATAATGTAATGTAGTAATCTCTTTGCAGATGAAAAACCACACGTCAGACCCGGAGGGCAGCCAGTAACCGGACTGGGGCGCCACAGCCTTCCCCAGGTTGGCTAGCATTTCCTTTCCTGTGTTTGTATTTCTTTCAAGGCTGCCAGCTGGTGCCACACATGACATGAGTGTACCTGGTCTCAGCGCTAGCGCAACAAAGCTGTGTCCCGCGCCTCATCATTTCCGCCAGCACCAGACCCCACCACGCGGAGGGAAATCTCGGTGTTATGATTGTTCCTTTTAGCAGGGGGGGAAATGTAGTGTGGGGGAAGGGCAGGTAGAAAGCCCCCGAGGAGCTAGACTGTCTGGACCCTGGTGGGGTATTTAAGACCCATGTAGAAATCCAGGCAGCCCTCGCTTTGTCCGCAACCTGCACTGTTGGAACATGAGGGTGTGTTGCTCTGTTGGCTCCCAGGCCATGCCATTGCTGTATGCAGCCTTGTGCCATGCAAGGGACCCACTGTCTCCCACTGCAGGGTTCCCCCTCCCAGGCCCTACGTCACCCCCTCCCGCTCAGGGACTAGCTCAGGCCACGTGCAGCATCGAGCGCCCGTCATTCCGTTTTTCCTGTGTGCCTCACTGTGGCTTCTTGCCCTGCCTCTGGGCCTTGATTGGTTGAGAGACGCCTGGTGCCACAGGAAAAACACCCTGGGTTTGGCCACTCTGCTCAAATGCCAGCTTCATCCGGAGCAGAACAGGGACCTCCTGGGGGACCCTTCCCATCGCCTCTGCGTGACCCACGTCACGGAGCTCAGTGAACCTTGCAATGAAGCGTGCCTAGAAAGAGCCAAAATGTCACCCACTCATGGCCGCAGCAGCCCGACGCTCTCGCCCAAGTCAACATTTAAGGCCCCCGAGTTCTCGCTGCACCAGGTCGTTCAGAGCAGGATTTCCATGCCCCGATGGGATGGTCAGGCTCTTGCAGTCCGGCAGAGCGAGCAGGGAAGCAGCAGGCATTTATTCCTGCCTCAGTCAATGCCTCCCACAAGGGCTAGCGCAGGGCTGCAGCGTGGTGACCCGCAGACAAAACGCTCCAGGACTAGACTTGCTGCTTCCTTGTGGTGCTCATGGAAATCTCAACGAGGCAGAGCTCTGCTGGGACAGAACTGGATTGTCGGCTACAGCTCGTCCCCTGGGGCTCAGCCACGTCCCCAGCGTTCAGTCCCCCAGCCAAGGCTGCAGCATCTCTCCGAATCGCTGCTCACTCTGCAGAGGCATGGCTGTTAACCAAGGGGGATCCCTTCCCCCCAGGGCTGCTAGAGTAACAAACATTCCCCCTTCTGTGGAATCACTAGGAAACCACAGAGCGAGAAATATCATTTCCATGTGCCAGGCCTTTTAGAGGCAGGCAGAGACAGACTCCCTGGCCTGGAGATTTTACATCTAAACCTCAAGGTTAGAGGACAGCACTGGGAGGCAGGTTTGAGCTCTACACCCAGCTCTGACACTGGCCTGCTAGGTAACCTTGGCCAAGTCACTTTGCCAAGTCTCTTGTGCCTCAGTTTCCCCAGCTGCGAAAGAGGGACAATATACAAGCCACTGCACAGGTTCATTGGGAGACTTTATCTGCTGACCTGTACGTGAAACATTTGGACCTGGCTTCACTGGGAAAAAGGTGTGGTTAACCTATGTAACAATCCTACTGTAAACACGGCCATTGTTTTTAGCCTGTCTTATGAGGAGGGGTATTTGTTTTATAGAGCACCCAAGTGCTCTAGCTCCAGGACCCCAATGCTGTACAAACACCCAACATAAAGATGATCCGTGCCCCGCAGAGCTCACACGCCAAGAGCTG
This sequence comes from Terrapene triunguis, assembly GCF_002925995.2. Lineage (NCBI taxonomy): Eukaryota > Metazoa > Chordata > Testudines > Emydidae > Terrapene > Terrapene triunguis. The sequence continues at coordinate 1,674,142 of NW_020664517.1, read as the reverse complement.
GAGCCAGGCAGCCGGGGGCACAAGGGACCAATGACAGCACTGATCAGCAGGACAGGCCGAGCGCTCAGCACTCCAGCAGCCTCGTTGTTGTTTGTTGGCATCGCAGCAAAGGAGAGTTTTAAGGAAGGGTTGGAAGGTGGATAATGAGGCAGCTCCAGGGATGCTGACGGGGCGCAGCTACCACGTGGGAGAGGCAGCCTGGGCAAGCACAAAGGGGCGGGTTTGAAGCTGTAACAAGTGGGTGATGGAGATTGGCCTCGTGGTCTAGTCAGAGGCAGGAGCCAGCATCTCGCTAGTGAACAAGAGACGGTAGGTTGGGTGGGGACAGGCTGTGAAGGGCCCCAGAAGTGAGGACAAAGGCTTCCTTCCATTTGATGCGCTAGAAAGGGAGACTGGTCATAGCAAACACGAGGGGGAGCCACTGGTTCACGTTGACCAGCTACAACTTGCCTTGTCTACACTGGGATTTTAACACAGGTTAAAAATACAGCTTGATTCCTAGTGAAGACACAGCCTTTGAGACCCACAAATGGAAAGGGCTTCAAGTGCTTGGTACTGCTATTACATGGATGCTGGTAACAGCCCAGGCAGCGTGGCTGAGAAACCGCCATCAAGCCAGTGTCCCTCCGTGGCTGCATAGAGCACCCCTAAGAAGCTGTAGCTGTTTGCAAACTGGATAGCTTTGATTTTCCGTTGGCTCAGAAAAGGTTTTTCCTTTAGTCTCACATGGCTTCTATATACCGTGCTATGTGATATGGTTCATAGTCACTTACTAGGAATTCCATGAGCTGCTTTACCAGAAATAAAAGAGGAGTGTGATTATTTTCCCAGCAGGCTAATTCCTGCTACGTGAATAATGACATACCCGTGCTTTGGGTTGTTTCACCTTCACCCAAAGAACCTGTATTCCCCCTCTGCCCCCATACTACTGTGTTTTGGAACAATTGTAGCTCCTTTCCGTGTCCCTCATTTCTAGGTAGTCTCTCTCACGCTGGTAGGAAATTGTGTCTGTATTTCTAATTTGCTCTGGAAAAAGAGTGTATTTGTGTTGGAAGGAAAAATAATAAATTTGTATTTCTTTTCTCTGGTTATTCGGGAGTCTGATGCTTTGATTTTCACATCGGAGAGAGAACAGCCTTTGTCCAACTGCCATTAGACAATGTCCCGGTTCTGGACTGCAGGGAACTGCTAGATTGGGTTTCTATAGCACCCATCTAGCCAAGTATTCTAGATGCCCAACAACACGAGTAACTGACTCATGCCAGCTCTAATTAAAATCATCAGTAAAATCAACATGCCCCACGCCAGACCTCTGGGAATAATCTTGCTGTAAAAAGGGGACCATGGAACTAGCTACCTCTTACAGGGAGGAAATGATGTGGCCACAAGCCCCCAGACTTCTATGGCTGCATCCCCTAAGGCCTCCGGAAACAGGATTGTGTGGCTAGAGAGAGAAAGGTCACTTGGACACAGCCCATTTCAGATGTTTGATTAAAACTAAAATCTTAATCTCCGCCTCACAGAGGCAGCCGGGGGAGTAAAATGAATGCACTAGTAGATAGGCAGAATCACAGCAATTAAGAGATTGAAAAGACTTATCCGGCTAGGTCATTTAGACCACCCTCCTGCTAACATAGGATTGTCCCTGTGCTATAGTATTTTGTGCATTGTGCAGTTTCATTGTAAATGGCTGACAGATGAGATGCTGGGAAGGTCATTACACAGGGAGTGGACTGCCCCTTTCTGCACTAGAAGCAGATCATGGCTGTCTCATACTCTGGGTTTGTATAGGGCCTAGCACAAGGGAGACCTGATCTCAATGAATGGGGCTGGTTGGGAGCAGGGGTGTAAATTGGGAGTGGGAATCTACCTCCATCTGGGAGCTTGCCCCAGGATTTAAAAAATGCCGTCATGGAAGGAAGGATAACACTGGGACACTGCCCCTCCTCCACCCAGCCCTTGTGCAGGGGCAGAGCACTGCCTGGGCAGTTTTCCTCTGGCTTCTGGGGGGCTGATATTTGATAAGAACTGAATCAGTTTCAATACAGCTGCCCCAGTGACAGGAGCAGAACGAAGCGGTGAAAGGGTAGAGGACTTGGAACAAAGAGTGGAGGGCATAGAAGCCACACCACCAAAAGGCAAGCATACACCAGATGGAAATAAACCCAGGAGGAGCCCAAACAGAGACCGGGGGAGAATGAAATGGCAGAATTGCTTCATTTTAGAGTAGAGAGTGTATCTGAGTTTCTTTCAGTTACCAGCCTAGTTAATTGTGGTAGTGAATTGGATTGGGGGGTGAAAAATACATCAGAAATAAGACATCTCTGCCTACAATGTCTGAAACCCATCTGAAAGATGTGTGCGCAAATTCCCCTACAGACAAACATGACATCAAACTGATTGGCAAAAAATGTGTATAGCTTTCTTGAGCCTGGAGAATAAATAGACAGGATGGGTAGCATGATATTGAGTGAAATAGCTAGCTTCCTCTGCGATACCTAATTGAGCTAATAACATATACAGTTTTTGACCCAAGGAAGGAAACTTTTGTGCTCTGATATTTTGTGTATGTTATTTATTGCTCTAATTAGATGCTGTTCATTATCTCCCTTGTCCACCTATAACATTGTAAATGGCTCGCTTTGATTTGTTCATGTGTGACTAGAAATTAGGCTGGACCTACTCTGTTATGGAGATTTATGGACAAACTGTAGAGATGCCAGAGCTTACGGACAGAACAGACCATAGTCTGTGGTTACATTTTCTTAAACCTGACGAGCAGAGTGTCATTTTAGTGTCCTCTTCCTGTTCCCTCACTACGGCACAGCTAACCGCTTTCCACTGCTGAACTGTGAGAGGAAGAGTGTCCCTCTACCGAACCTTCAACATCCCCACCAGATGCGACTTGGCTAGTCACACCCTTTACCTCCCTCATAGAGGTGTTGTGAAGCTTAATTTCCCAAGGCCTGTGAAGTGCTTTGAGATCCTCCAATGGACTGTGCTACGCAGCGAAGAGTTATTTATTATTTGTCTTATCAACTGGCCTCTCTGCTTCAAGAGGGCCATATCAGTCACTGGCCAAGGACTTCCTAGAACCCAGCCCCACCCTGAGGGAAAGGATTGGTCACTCTCCATAGCACTATCTACCTACACCCAGCCTTATGGAGATCGGGGACAGCTGGATCTATCCCCAGTCTAGACAGACTTTTAGAAGGCACAGTCAGGAGTACTAGCACGTAAGGCTGGCCTGTCTCTTTAGTTCACTTAACCCTAAGCTTCTCCAATTTACCTTGGTAAGGGACATTGGCCCTCACCTTAGAGGGGCTCCTCTTTCCTCATTTCGTGCCACCTCTTGCCCTGACACCGGTACAGAGGCCTTGATGCAGAGTGCTTCCAGATCAGTGTATCAGCTGCTAGGTAACAAACAGGTTATTAATTACCTTCTTCCGCCATATTTCCTAGCAACTGTCAGCTGACAAATGACTCAAGAGCTCTCTAAAACAACCCTTAACTCAAAGCATTCTGCCTGCTCCAGCTCTGCTCGATTTCTGGTACCAGTTACAACTCACCACGGGAGAGAAATTCAGACACTTTAAATCATCTTCCTTCCACCCCTGATCCATGTTCATCCACGGTACTCTCTAGCTTGTCTTCAGCCCAGAGCTACAACCAATAGTGGCTATAACTAAAGATCAGCAAACAAGCTGAAAGAGTTTTGCACAAGCCCACTCTATTACCTGCATGTCCAACCAATAATCAACCTTCCTGGAAGGCAGCTGTGACAGCACGTAACTCCAGCCAGTATCAGACTGATGTCTCCCTCCTCAGCCCAAACAAAGCGTTTTATAAAGTTAAAAAGTCACCCGTGCATTCTACTTTGTAAGCCTTTGCCTGGCGTAAGTTAGTGTGCTGTTCTGCCAGTGAGAAATAGTTGCTAGATAAGAGAGGAAGGATGGCCTAATGGTTATGTCGTCATCCAGGACACCTGGGTTCAATTCCCTGCTCCACTAGACTCACTTAGGGCCAGGTCTTCACTGCAAAAACAGATTTTTTTACACTGTGATTGCTACTCGAATTAGCTCCCTCCATGTAAAAGTCTAGGAGACAAGGCACAGCTATGTTTGTACCTCAACATAGCTCATCAAGATCAACCCAATACCCCTGCGCCATGGGGCTGACCTTGGTTAGTTACATCAAGGTAAAACTACAGTGCCTTACCTGCCATAGGATTTCACACCAAGATAGGTATCTCGATAGAAAAACACACCTTTCTTGCAGCAAAACCATGCTCTGTCTCTTGATGCTTTGTCTCTTGATAGGAGCACTTCCCGATCCCCTGGGGGGTGTTGTGAGGATAAAAACATTAAATATTGTGGGGTGCTCAAATACTACTATGATGGGGGCCCATAAGTAAGAACATAAGAACGGCCATAATCGGTCAGACCAAAGGTCCATCTAGCCCAATATCCTGTCCTCCAAAAGTGGCCAATGCCAGGTGCCCCAGAGGAAATGAACAGAACAGGTAATCAAGTGATCCATCCCATCGCACATTCCCAGCTTCTGGCAAACAGAGGCTAGGGACACCATCCTTGCCCATCCTGGCTAATAGCCATCGATGGACGTATCCTCCATGAATTTAGCTAGTTCTTTTTTGAACCCTGTTATAATCTTGGCCTTCACAACATCCTCTGGCAAGGAGTTCCACAGGCTGACTGCATTGTGTAAAAAAAATATTTCCTCATGTTTGTTTTAAACCTGCTGCCTATTAATTTCATTTGGTGAACAACTCTAGTTCTTGTGTTATGAGGAGTAAATAACACTTATTTACTTTCTCCACACCAATCATATCCCCTTTAGTCATCTCTTTTCCATTTAAGGAAGATCAATAACATCTACACCTCTGCATAAACACTAACAGCTGTAATGCCTTCCCCTCTAGGACAAGACTCAAACCCCAGCCCAGTTGTTACAATGTGTTGTTCAGTAACCGTGGTGAAATTTGTTGCTGTCAAACCAGTTTCTAAAGCAAAGTTTTACATAATTCCCCTTTTCCATGAGTAGAGGCTGATATGCACAAAGCTACCCTTTCCACACTAGAGGTGACCCCTATGGCTCAGAGCTGGAGAGCGGGTAGTAGGTGAAAGCTAGCACTGCCACTACCTCTACTGTATCTGATGTGTGGATAAGTATGGATTTTTAGTCTGCAAGGCTGGGGACCTGGCACTTTTCACCAACACAGATTTCACTTAGAAAATGTTCCCATCAAAGGGCCATTAAAAAGGAGAGGATGAATTAAGATACTCACATAGATCAAAGTCAGGAAAAAGTGAACTTCACAGTAAGAAGATTTATTATCATATACAAATGTTTCCCATCTAATCAATTATCTTTGGTGGTGAATTACAAATAGGTCTTATATATGCACTGGATTTTACTGGGAAGTGGTTTCTGACTGTTGCACACATTTTAATCACAAAGCATAAAGGCTACAGCCAAACCATTTCATCATCACTTCTGTCTGGAACACATCCCCCAAATCAATACAATCCAGGGGTTGGGTGAGTTACACTATTACAGCACATTCGGCATGAAGGATCTCATTATCAATTCTTCCTATTGTGGGCAATTATTAACGCTTTGAATGCAACATGAAAAGAATGCAAGTATAATGAAGCCCACAGAAAGAAAAAAAAACTGCATTAGTACATGTCCATTGTATGGAGAATTTGAGTTAATTGGCACCTCTGCAAATTAAGCATTGACAGACAATAAAGAACCCCTACTGAGCAGAGTTGCAACCAGAGAGATAACAAGAAAGGGCCAGATCAAACCAAAATAATCACACTAGCATGGTTCCCTCCATTTTTAGGGAAAGTGAAATGAACACCATGAAAAATGCAGTCTCGATTTTCAGGGGAAGAGTTAAGATATAATCAACAAATGTCATCATCAAAAAAAAAAAATCACAGAAAAACATTTCAAACCATCTAATAAAACAGTTGTCTGCTGATCAGCAGTATTTCTTGCCATATCCTAGCAGTCAGTTAGGAGTCAACAGAAACCTTTTAAAATCTAAGGCAGGAGGGGCACATACTAAATACATTCGTACACACCAAAATATCAAGGAAGTGTAATCCTACCAATGGAACGATTGGACGGCTTCAAACTTTGCATAGAACCAACAACCTGCAAAACCCAGTTCATATCTCAGTGGCATCTGCTGAATTGTATTAACCATAAAGTACAAAAACCATTTCTATGATACTTAAAAACACACTTAAGAGTAGACAGTTGTATGGCGGACGATAGCTGCCATGGGCACGATGTGCCACTGGGTGTGGGGGACTTGCCCTAAGGTTTGCCACAGTTTCTATAACTTCTGCAGTGTTAACTCCCATCTGTAAAGTCTCTTTTACAAGACATCTCCAGCTCACCCCACTCAGTACTGGAGCTGAGAAGAAAAGAAAAGAAATCCCTCCAGATGTTCAATCTCCAGATTCTGCCTCTCGTTTTCAGTCCCAATTACAGTTGAAATGTCCACAATTTTGCCATCATGCTGGTGCAGAATTGTCCTCAGGGCATGGGGGCTGCTTGCTCCCCAGTGGAAATGTCTATGATGTGTTCCCCTTGGTAGACAGGCCCCAATTCGGCTCACTTTTCCTTGCTGAGTGGAGCAGCCGCAGCAGCAGCCTGGGGCTCTGGTCACACTGCCCCCTCGTTGGATCCCAGTGGCTTTCCCCTGGGAGAAGGTGCCGCTGCTCCGTGGATCAGTTACTCGTCCCCTTAGCAGTCCAGCAGCAGGAGGGTGGGGTTGCGG
>NW_020664517.1:1615647-1657325 GCF_002925995.2 Terrapene triunguis | reverse complement strand
CCATCTTATGGTGAAAGGTTGTAAAGGCTGCTAGGTGTACTTTGACAGAGCTTATGGCTAAGCCCGATGCTTTTGAGTTCTAATATGTAATCTAATATGATCAGTAGAGGCGCCGTGACTGCAGTTAGTTTTTGTTGGCACCATAGTGAGAATCTCTTCCATTTCTAGAGGTAGGTATGTCAAGTGCTAAATCTCCTGCTATTTAACAACAGCTGTTTCACTCTTTCTGAACAGTCCGATTAGCTGTGTTGGAACCATGTAGGAGCCATGCTTTGAGGTGGAGTTTCGCCGGATTCGGATGGAGAGTCCAGCCTCCATTCTGTGACAGGCGATCCATCCACAATGGAAGAGGTCATGAAGCACACACTGTTAGGTGCGACAGGTAAGGGAACCAAGTCTGTCTGGGCCAAGTGGGAACAAATCAGAATGTGTGCGCTCTGTCGGCCTGTATCTTGTGAATAACTCGTGGGATTAGCGGTATTGTGGGAATGCATACAGGAGTGATGTGTTCCACCATATGAGAAAGGCGTTCCCTAGTGACTTGGGTACTAGTCCCCCTCTGGAGCAGAAGAGTGGGCACTTGTGCTTTGCTGCTGATGCAAACAGGTCTATGGATGGATAGCCAGTTTAAGGACAGTCATGTATTTCCCATTCGTGTTCCTCAGAGAAGCATCTGCTTAACCTGTCCGCTGTTGTGTTCTGACACCCCGGCAGGTGATGCCACAGTGGTTATGTTGTGGCAAATGCACTAGTTCCACAATTTCAGGGCTTCTGTGCAGAGAGAATGGGAGTGAGCTCCTCTTTGTCGATTGATATAGAACATGCATGTTATGTCGTCGGTCAGTATGCGGATTGATTTGTTCTGTATGATCGGGAGAAAGTGTCGACACGCATTGTATACTGCTTGGAGCTCCAGGAGATTGATGTGGAGTTGAGTTTCCGCTGCTGACCACTTGCCTTGTATGGCGTGTTGGTCTAAGTAAGCACCACATCCTACCAGGGACGCGTCGGTCAGGATTATTAGTGATAGAGGGTCCTGTTGGAAAGGGATCCCTGTGCAGATGTTTTCTGGTTTCGTCCACCAGTGTACTGACGTAATGACCTTTGAGGGTAGTGTCACTTTCTTGTTTAGAGAGTGTTTGCTGGGCTTGTACACAGTGCTCGGCCAGCCCTGTAGGCATACGTCATCTCGCATGGTGCACGACGAACGTCGTGGCCGCCATATGACCTAGTAGTTGTAGGCAAGTCCTCACGAACGTTTGTGGGCTGCTGGTGACTGTCAATATGAGATTAGTTAAATTTATGAACCTGTGGTTGGGCAGCATTGCTCTGGCCTGTGTGGAATCGCAGTAGGCCCTGATGAATTCCAGTAGTTGTGTCAGGTTCAGAGTAGATTTCTGTATATTTATCTGCAACCTTAGTGTGTGGAACAGTTCGATGGCTGTCTGTACCATGTGTGTTGCTTCTTCCCAAGTGGTACCTTTCAGCAGGCAATCGTCTAGGTACAGGAAGATCATCATTCCTCTCCTTTGTAAGTGGGCTGCGTCACTACCACAAAGGTTTTTGAAAAAAATCGAGGGGCAGTGGAAAGGGTACCAAAGGGTAGTACTCGGTATTGGTAGTCGTTGGACCCTACAGAGAATCTTAAGAATCATCTGTGAGCAGGGTGTATGGTAATATGGAAATAGGCATCTTGGAGATAGAGGGCTGAAAACCAGTCCCCCCTGTCTAGTATAGGGATAACTGTGGCCAGTGTGACCATCTTGAATCTGTGACTGGGCACAAATTTTTTGAGTTTCTGAAGGTCTAAGATGGGTCTCCATCCACTGATTTTCTTTTTGGTGAAAAAAATAATGGGAGTAAAAACCCTTCCCTTTGTATTGATTTGGAACTTGCTCCACCACGGCACCAAATTGTAGGAGATGGTTCACTTCCTGTTGTAAAAAGTGCTTGTAAGAAGGGTCCCTGAAGAGGGACAGGAATGGCATAACCCGATCTTATGATCTCCAGTACCCATTTGTTTGTTATTGCTGCCCAAGCATAGTAAAATGGGCGCAGGCGGTGGCCAAAAGTTGGGGTAGGAGTGTCTAGCAGCACTGTACTGTAGGGGAGGTCGTTCAGACCCTCAACCAAGACTTCAAAACTGTGGCTCGGTTGCAGATGGTTGAGAAGATGAGGACTGGTTTTGTGGAGCCCTACGTCTTTGTGGATGTTGTTTGTTTCTGTTGTGATCAAATTGCTGTTGTTGTGGGTGTTGGAAAGATGTGTCTCTACCTTTCTGGTATGGTGTATACCAGCGTCGCTTAGTAGGCGGAGTGTATATGCCTAATGTGCACAGGGTGGCTCGAGAACCTTTCATCGTGTGTAAGACCTCATCAGTTTATGTGCAGAAGAGCTTTTCCTGGTCAAACGGAAAGTCCTCCACCTTCAATTGGAGCTCTTTTGGGATCCCTGTTGACTAACTAAGATGCTTTACATATTACGACAGCTATGGCCGTTGTTCGTGCAGCAGTGTCTGCTACATCCATTGAGGCTTGTAGAGTCGTATAGGCAATTATCTCTCCCTTGTTCATGATGGCAGTGAACTGGGGACGTTTGTCCTCTGGAAGGGCCTCTAGAAAGCCTCGCAGCTTGCTATAGTTATCAAAGTTGTATTTTGCCAGGAGGGCTGAGTAATTGGCAACCCTGAATTGGAGTGTGGATGATGATTACACTTGATGACCGAAAAGGTCTAATCTTTTGTGCTCCTTATCCTGGGGGGTGGAGCGGAATTGTGGTTGTTTGCTGCGATGGTTGGCAGCTTCAACCACCAGGGAGTTGGGTTGTAGGTGGGAGAAAAGAAAGTCCATCCCTTTTGCTGGTACAAAGTACTTTCTGTCAGCCCTTTTACTGATAGGCGGTACAGTTGCAGGGATCTGCCATATATTCTCTGCCAGCTCTATGATGGCATCGTTGATAGGAAGTGCAATTTTTGATGAAGTAGATGTCTGCAATATTTGTAGCAGCTTGTGCTGGTTCTCTTGCACCTTCTCAAGCAGAATGTCCTGGCTGGCCTCTACTCTTTTGAAGAGGTCCTGAAACTGTTTCAGGTCATCTGTTGTACTTGGAGGCGGTGGTATGACAGCCTCATCAGGTGAGGAAGATGAGTTATGAGCTGGTGAAATGCCTTTCTGTTCCTGTTCTGAAATTTCTTCCTCTTCTTCTGCCACCCCTTCAGGTGCCTCCGATGTTTCCTTGCTCGGGGAAGGTGGAGGAGAATGAATTTCCTGTCGGGCTGGGGTAGAGGATCTACTATAGTGGGCTCTATATGCCACCCAGGGGTCCCAGGGAGGCCACTGCATAGGGAAAGGTGGTGGTGGGCAGAATCAGGGTTGCCCATACCATTGTTGCATCTCATGAGATTGGCAGGGATTGGTTCTGGCAGCTTCCCATGGAGGTGGTCTCTCTGTAGGCGAAGAATGCTATGCGGAGAACTGGCTACCCTCTGCATCCTCCCTCTTCATCACTGTAGAGAGACTGAGGCAGGCGATGTGAGGAGCTGCTCCGTTCGTTGGCCCGGTGATTGCTCGGGGACGAGCAGCAGTGACTGCGGTACCGATGAGACCGCTATGTCTTTCTGATGCAGAAACTGCGGTGGTGCAGATGTGGTCGGTGTCGTGCCATTATTGTGGTCCACCTTTGTCGAGACGGTCAGCGCCATTCTCGATCTGTCTGCCGGTGCTGACGAATGAGTTGATGCCGATGGTGGCAGCATTGCCAGAGGAACTGGTCTCGGTGCTGAGTTCTGCATTGGAATGGTCAGTGCTGTGGAGGAGGCATGACGTCTCGATTCCATGTCGGTGCAGTGGGGCTCAGCAGAGGTCCACAAGGGGACAATGCTCCGGAGCCTCAAAGGTTCTCGCTTTAGATGAGCTCGGCACCGAGGATACCGATCTCACTGGGGACCTCTTCTTTTCCTGAGTGTTCCTTTTCCTGTCGCAGCTCATTTCCTAGATGGTTTGGAAGACTAAGCACTCCTGTTATTAGAGGTTTTGCTCAGAGAGCTCTCTGCTGATGTGGATTTGGTTTCCTGAGGAGGCTGAAGACATTTTTCCATCAAAATCATCTTGAGGCGGAGACCTTGGTCATGCCTTGCCCTACCCTTTAGGTTGCTACAATGAGCACATTTCTGGGGGATATAGGTCCCCCCCAAGAAATTTTTTTTTGAATAACTGACTAATTAAGAGTCTATGTATCTAAGAACTATATAACTACAATCTAAAACTAAATTTATTTCTAGAAGGAGAAAAATGAAGAGGCAGCACTGCCACTGAGCTCTGTCTGCAGCTGAGGATGGTTGAGAGGGAGGCGCCAACGTCACAGCAAGACTACTGCGCACGCACGACCCGAGCACTGCTACCTAAAATCTCCGACCTGCGGCGCAAGGACTCACCGACACCTAAAGTGGAGCACCTACAGGGACACTACTCAAAGAAGAATTTTAGTTTGTACTGACTTCACTAGTGCTTTTTATGTCACCTGCTGTAAAACTAGGCAAATATCCAGATGAGTTGCTGTATCCCTGGAAGACCTCTGCGTACCCCTGGTTGAGAACCACTGGTTTACATTACAGGCATCCCGGGGAGAGAAAAGAGGGGTTGGGGGAATGTCACGGAGTCCCCGGGCGATGCTCTGGAACTGCTCCCCACAAAGCCAGTCAGGACTTTGGGGAGCCTCCTCTCCCATGGAGCAGACTGTCTTCAGGGCAAGAAGCTCACACGGCTTCACCTCCTGGGTCTCTCCTGGGAGCATTCAGCATATGCCCCTCTGTGCGCTTCCCACAACAAGTCCGCCCAGGCGGGGTCCTGGGGAAGCCAGAGGGTCCTGCATCCCCACTTCGCAGTCAGATGTGACTCTTAGCCAGCCAGTAAAACAGAGGTTTATTAGATGACAGGAACACGGTCTAAAAGAGAGCTTGTAGGTACAGCGAACCAGACCCCTCGGCCGGGTCCATTCTGGGGTCCCGCGAGCCAGACACCCCCGTCTGCCCTCACTCCTAGTCCCCAGCCAGCTCCAAACTGAAAACCCCCTCCAGCCCCTCCTTCTCTGGGCTTTGTCTCTTTCCCGGGCCAGGAGGTCACCTGATCTCTTTATTCACCTTTAGCTATTTCCTTGCGGGGGGGGGAAAAGGGCCCTGGCCATTTGTTGCCAGGGAGACAGAATGTCAGTGATTTATGCACACTGGCCTTTATCCCACCACCTAGAGACTTAAGAAATGCATAGGGGAAACTGAGGCACTCACACAGTATTCAGAGGAAACATTAAGAACAGTCCCACTTCGTCACAGGGACAAGAAGCCTAGTACTTCACATGGTCTATAAATACAGCATCCAGGGTGAAAGGGCAGAGGGAGACACTGGGCCCCAATATATACAGGATAATATCAGGCCTGGTCTACACTAGGAGGTTATGTCGAATTTAGCAGCGTTAACTCAAATTAACCCTGCACCCATCCACACAACGAAGCTATTTATTTCGACATAGAGGTCTCTTTAAATCGATTTCTGTACTCCTCCCTGACGAGGGGAGTAGCGCTAAATTCGACATGGCCATGTCGAATTAGGGTTAGTGTGGATGTAATTTGACGCTAATAGCTCCGGGAGCTATCCCACAGTGCACCACTCTGTTGGCGATCTGGACAGCAGTCCGAGCTCGGATGCTCTGACCAGCCACACAGGAAAAGCCCCGGGAAAATTTGAATTCCTTTTCCTGTCTGGCCAGTTTCCTATTTGGACATCGTGGCGAGCTCAGCAGCACTGGCAACGATGCAGAGCTCTCCAGCAGAGGTGACCATGCAATCGCTGAATAGAAAGAGGGCCCCAGCATGGACTGATCGGGAAGTCTTGGATCTGATCGCTGTGTGGGGCGATAAGTCCGTGCTTTCGGAGCTGCGATCGAAAAAACGGAATGCAAAGATCTACGAGAAGATCTCCAAAGCCATGACGGAGAGAGGATACAGCCGGGATGCAACGCAGTGCCGCGTGAAAATCAAGGAGCTGAGAAGACCAAAGAGTCAAACGGACACTCCGGATCCCAGCCCCAGACACGCCGTTTCTACGAGGCACTGCATTCCATTCTAGGTGCGGCCGCCACCACTACCCGTGGACTCCGACGATGGGGTATTGTCGACGGCCGCTTCCTCGGAGATGTTCGCGGACTGGGAAGATGAGGAAGGAGATCAGGACGACGAGGCAGTTGACAGCGCTTTCAACGCTGATTTCCCAAACAGCCAGGATCTCATCATCACCCTCACGGAGATCCCCTACCAACCCTCCCAAGGCCGTAACCCGGACCGTGATTCAGGGGAAACATCAGTAGGTAAGTGTTTTAAACATTTATTTTGAACAGAATAGTAATGGTATCTTAACAATGGGTTTTTCATGATTAGTTTGCCCTAGGCGCTTTAGTTTTTTGTCCTTGCCAGTGCAGCTACTGGAAAATTCTGTCTATATGTACGGGGATAGAGCAGTAATCCTCCTGGGACATCTCCACGAAGGTCTCCTGGAGGTATTGTGAAAGCCTTTGCAGCAGGTTCCTGGGGAGAGCGGCCTTATCGTGTCCTCCATGGTAGGAAACTTTTCCACGCCAGGCTAGCAGCAAGTACTCCGGGATCATTGCCTCACAAAGCATGGCGGCATACGGCCCTGGTGCTTGCTGGCATTCACGCAGCATGCGCTCTTTCTCTGTCTCCGAAATCCTCATCAGAGTGATATCACTCATGGTGACCTGCTGTGAATTAGGGGACTGTTAGTATTGGGACTGATTGCCTGTTCCTTTACATAACTGTAAATGGCCGTTTACAGCCACGCGGTGGAGGCGTGACAGGGGCAGCATTCAGTGATCTTTCCCGGGGATAGCCGCGAGGGGGGTGGGACAGGGGCAGAGTTCATGCTGGCCGGATTGCCAGCAGCAGGAACTGGCCAACGCTAGGAGCATTGCTTGGAACGTGAAAGGAGGGCACTGCTATAAATTAAGCTTTAAGCAGCCAAAAGTCTACAGCTTACCATGTCCGCCTGCTAGCCGAATTCCGTTGTCCGGCCCCGCTTGTGTGATCTGTACAGCAAGACCCCAGGCACTCAATGGGAAGGCCGAAAATTCGACCTTGTACTGAGTGCGCATGTGATAGGTGCTGTGCATGGTCTTGTTCACAGAGAAAGACTATATTCATTGTTCACAAAACTGTATCTTTCTGAGGAATTCACTCCCTTTTTCCCATCCCACAGCTGCGAGTGTCTCCCGAGCTACCCCGGCATCCCCCTCCCAGAGGCTGGCGCAGATCAGACGACAAAAGAGAAGGACACGGGACGAGATGTTCTCAGAACTTATGGGCTGCTCCCGAGCCGAGGCGGCACAGCAGACCCAGTGGAGGGAGAACATGTCGCAATACCAGCGATCACACAGTGAACAGGAGGACAGGTGGCGGCAGGAAGACCAGCAGGCGACTCAAACGCTGCTTGGACTAATGAGGGAGCAAACGGACACGCTCCGGCGCCTTGTAGATGTTCTGCAGGACCGGAGGCAGGACAGAGCCCCGCTGCATTCTCTCTCTAACCGCCCTGCCCCGCCACAAAGTCCCATCCCCCCCTCACCCAAAGTCCCAAGAAGGAGGGGCGGCAGGGGCCGTGAAAACAGTCACTCCACCCCTGCAGACTGCTCAAGTAACAGAAGGCTCTCATTCCCAAAGATTTGATAAGTCCTTTCCTTCACTCCAAAAGCACCTCACCCAAGCCCCCGTCCCAGTTTCATCCCTTAACTGTGTAGTTGTTAATAAAAAATACGTTTGTTAATTACTGTTTCTGTCATGTTCTTTTAGAGGAGAGTGTGTTTGAAGGGGGGGAAGGGGGTTGGTAATTGGAGAGGACAGTCATCTTTACCAGGGTACAGACACGGGGGCAGGTTCAGCAGAAGGTCACACACACACACACACACATTGCAGTCACTAGGAACCTGGTCAGTCTGGGAGGTGGTTTTCATGTTCTGTGTGTGTGGGGGGGCTATGTGAGTTTGTGGCGGGGGAGGGCGGTTACAGATCTTATGCAGCGGGCCTTAGCCTGGATGACAGAGCCACGCAGCAGGAGATCTGTAACCGCCCTCCCCCTCCACAAAGTCACATAGCCCCCACACACAGAGTCCCGAAAAGGAGGGGTGGCAGGCTCTGTTGAAACAACCAGTCCACCACTGCGGACCGCTCTAGGAGCAGAAGCCTGTCATTCCTCGAGTTTAGAAGCGTCCTTTCCATCACTACACCCGCTCCCCACCACAGTCTGTGTCCCAGTTTCAATACTTTACCGCGAAATCCTTAATAAAGAAAACGGGGCAGGTTCAGCTTCTGAATAAACAAACTTAATAGTCACAGGTTACCCTGCTCACTCTGGAACCTAGCTTTCAAAGCTTCCCGGATGCACAGCGCGTCCCGCTGTGCTCTTCTGATCGCCCGGCTGTCTGGCTGGGCGTAATCAGCAGCCAGGCAATTTGCCTCAACCTCCCACCCCGCCATAAAGGTCTCCCCCTTGCTCTCACAGAGATTGTGGAGCACACAGCAAGCTGCAATGACAATGGGGATATTGGTTTCGCTGAGATCAGAGCGAGTCAGTAAGCTTCTCCATCTCCCCTTCAGACATCCAAAAGCACACTCCACCACCGTTCTCCACTTGCTCAGCCGGTAGTTGAAGAGTTCTTTTTCACTGTCCAAGGCGCCTGTATAGGGCTTCATGAGCCAGGGCATTAGCGGGTAGGCTGGGTCCCCGAGGATCACTATAGGCATCTCCACATCCCCAACAGTTATTTTGTGGTCCGGGAAGTAAATACCTTCCTGCAGCCGTCTAAACAGACCAGAGTTCCTGAAAACGCGAGCATAGAATCATAGAATATCAGGGTTGGAAGGGACCTCAGGAGGTCATCTAGTCCAACCCCCTGCTCAAAGCAGGACCAATTCCCAACTAAATCATCCCAGCCAGGGCTTTGTCAAGCCGGGCCTTAAAAACCTCCAAAGAAGGAGACTCCACCACCTCCCTAGGTAACGCATTCCAGTGCTTCACCACCCTCCTAGTAAAATAGTTTTTCCTAATATCCAACCTAAACCTCCCCCACTGCAACTTGAGACCATTACTCCTTGTTCTGTCATCTGCCACCACTGAGAACAGCCGAGCTCCATCCTCTTTGGAACCCCCCCTCAGGTAGTTGAAAGCAGCTATCAAATCCCCCCCTCATTCTTCTCTTCTGGAGACTAAACAATCCCAGTTCCCTCAGCCTCTCCTCATAAGTCATGTGCTCCAGACCCCTAATCATTTTTGTTGCCCTCCGCTGGACTCTTTCCAATTTTTCCACATCCTTCTTGTAGTGTGGAGCCCAAAACTGGACACAGTATTCCAGATGAGGCCTCACCAATGTCGAATAAAGGGGAACGATCACGTTCCTCGATCTGCTGGCAATGCCCCTACTTATACAGCCCAAAATGCCGTTAGCCTTCTTGGCAACAAGAGCACACTGTTGACTCATATCCAGCTTCTCGTCCACTGTGACCCCTAGGTCCTTTTCTGCAGAACTGCTACCCAGCCATTCGGTCCCTAGTCTGTAGCAGTGCATGGGATTCTTCCGTCCTAAGTGCAGGACTCTGCACTTGTCCTTGTTGAACCTCATCAGGTTTTTTTTGGCCCAATCCTCTAATTTGTCTGGGTCCCTCTGTATCCGATCCCTACCCTCTAGTGTATCTACCACACCTTCCAGTTTAGTGTCATCTGCAAACTTGCTGAGAGTGCAGTCCACACCATCCTCCAGATCATTAATAAAGATATTAAACAAAACCGGCCCCAGGACCGACCCTTGGGGCACTCCGCTTGAAACTGGCTGCCAACTAGACATGGAGCCATTGATCACTACCCGTTGAGCCCGACGATCTAGCCAGCTTTCTATCCACCTTACAGTCCATTCATCCAGCCCATACTTCTTTAACTTGGCAGCAAGAATACTGTGGGAGATCGTATCAAAAGCTTTGCTAAAGTTAAGGAATAACACATCCACTGCTTTCCCCTCATCCACAGAGCCAGTTATCTCATCATAGAAGGCAATTAGGTTAGTCAGGCATGACTTGCCCTTGGTGAATCCATGCTGACTGTTCCTGATCACTTTCCTCTCCTCTAAGTGTTTCATAATTTATTCCTTGAGGACCTGCTCCATGATTTTTCCAGGGACTGAGGTGAGGCTGACTGGCCTGTAGTTCCCCGGATTCTCCTTCTTCCCTTTTTTGAAGATGGGCACTACATTAGCCTTTTTCCAGTCATCCGGGACCTCCCCCGATTGCCATGAGTTTTCAAACATAATGGCTAATGGCTCTGCAATCTCATCCGCCAACTCCTTTAGCACCCTCGGATGCAGCGCATCCGGCCCCATGGACTTGTGCACGTCCAGTTTTTCTAAATAGTCCCGAACCACTTCTTTCTCCACAGAGGGCTGGTCACCTTCTCCCCATACTGTGCTGCTCAGTGCAATAGTCTGGGAGCTGACCTTGTTCGTGAAGACAGAGGCAAAAAAATCATTGAGCATCATGAACCTTGCCCGGCCATCCGACGTTGATGTTGGTAAAACGTCCCCTATGGTCCACCAGTGCTTGCAGCACCATTGAAAAGTAGCCCTTTCGGTTAATGTACTGGCTGGCCTGGTGGGCCGGTCCCAGGATAGGGATGTGAGTTCCATCTATAGCCCCACTGCAGTTTGGGAATCCCATCGCAGCGAAGCCATCTATGATCACCTGCACGTTTCCGAGGGTCACTACCTTTGAGAGCAGTAGCTCAACGATTGCGTTGGCTACTTGCATCACAGCAACCCCCAGGGTAGATTTGCCCACTCCAAAGTGGTTCGCGACTGACCGGTAGCTGTCTGGCGTTGCAAGCTTCCAGAGGGCTATGGCCACTCACTTCTGGACAGTCAGGGCTGCTCGCATCCGGGTGTCCTTGCGCTTCAGGGCAGGGGACAGCAACTCACAAAGTTCCAGGGAAGTTCCCTTACGCATCCGAAAATTTCGCAGCCACTGTGATTCATCCCAGACCTGCAGCACTATGCAGTCCCACCAGTCCGTGCTTGTTTCCCGGGCCCAGAATCGCCGTTCCACAGCATCAACATGACCCATTGCCACCATGATGTCCACGGCGTGGGGTCCCGTGCTTTGTGAGAGGTCTGTGCCCCTCTCAGACTTAATGTCCTCACCGCGCTGCCGTAGCCTCCTCGCCCGATTTCTCAGCATCTGCCTCTGAAAAAGGTGGATGATAAGGTGCAAGGTGTTGACAACGGCCATAACTGCAGCGATGATCGCAGCAGGCTCCATGCTCGCAGTGCTGTGGCGTCCGCGCGGTCAATCACCAGAAAAGTGCGCGAACTGATTGCCCGCCGGCGCTTTCATGGAGAGAGGGCGGGAGTGACGGTTGAATGACGACAGTTACCCAAAACCACCCTCGACACATTTTTTGCCCCAGCAGGCATTGGGGGCTCAGCCCAGAATTCCAATGGGCAGCGGGGACTGCGGGAACTGTGGGATAGCTGCCCACAGTGCACCGCTTCCAATGTCGACGCTTGCCCCGTTAGTGTGGACTCACAAAGTGGAATTACTGTCCTTAGTGTGGATACACACGTTCGACTTTGTAATATCGGTTCCACAAATTCGCTTTAAGTAAAATCGAACTACTCTCGTAGTGTAGACATACCCTCAGTGATAGGGAAGTGAGAGCCAACTGAACAATGGGGGGCGGGGGAGGGGGAAAGAGTGTGTCATGGGAAAGAGGGAACAGAAGAGAGGTGAGTGGAATTCATCTAATGAATGGCCATGAGCCTGATCCAGAGAGATTTCACTCTGAAGGCTTGTCTACACAGAGGTTTTCAGGAACAGCTTTCAAAGTGGGTTAGACTACACTAGCAACAAGGCCCTCTTATTCCAGATGAAGAGTGTCTGCATGTGGTGTTATTCCAGAAGAGCTGTTTCTGAATAACCCCCATTGTATATCCCTGAAACTACCCAGGAGGTTTGTCCTTAAATTGGACTAGGTTACTCAAGTTATTCTTCAGTATGGCATCCCTTCCGCACCTTGTGCCTGACCCGGTTCCCGCCCAGGCAGATCTAGGGACGACTGGCACAGAATTAAAGTGCCAAGCAAAGCAGCCGGTAGACACGTTCCTCACTGGAGCCGCAGGGAGCTCTCACTCATGGAATATCTGCTGCACAGAGTTCGCACCTGCCACTCTGCAACGCCCAAGCCTGGCTCCAGCATCTACAGCTCGTGTCACCTCAGGAAGCTCAGACTCTTGGTTTGCTCTTGGTAGTAAGGCTCTTGCACCAGTAACAGAACAAAAAACTGGAATATGCCATTGGATGCCAGTGCGAGGCTGAAGGGCGCAGTCAGAGCAAGAGGACGGGAATTAAAAAAACCCACCAGGTAGTACTCTAGAGCCTCTCTCCTCAGTGGCAGCTGCCCATTTGATGGGATCCTAATTCAAGGGTTGGTGTCCATTCCTATTTTTTGATCTCTTGTCTTACAACAGTGGTCCCCAAAAGCTATTCAGGGTTGCACCACCTCTTACCCCTGTCTGCCCCACTCACCCCAGAGCCGGGGTCAGGAGCGGGGCCGCGGCTCCCGGGGGAAGGGGGCTGAGGCTGGGGTCACAACTGGGAGCGGGGCCAGGAACCGGTGCTGGGGGTGGGGCGGGGCTGGGTCCCTCCCCACTCCCCATGGGGGCTAGCCCTGGCCCCGCCAAACCTTCCTCTGTGCCCCCCACAGTTTGGGAACCACTGGGGGGAGGGATAGCTCAGTAGTTTGAGCATTGGCCTGCTAAACCCAGGGTTGTGAGTACAATCCTTGAGGGGGCCACTTAGGGATCTGGGGCAAAATCAGCACTTGGTCCTGCTAGTGAAGGCAGGGTCCCTTCCAGTTCTATGAGATAGGTATATCTTCTCAGATTTTTTTTTTTTTAAAACATGGTGGACACCCCTGTGCATGAGGGATGCAGGAATCCTGTAGTGGCCCCCAGCTGGTGGTGAGTGCTCTAACCCTCCATTTGAATGGCTGCAGGGTTCGGCACATGGATGCGCGCACACACACGGTACTACCTGAGGTACTTGGCATAAGCAGGTGATCTTTCCAGCTTCGTTATCCACTGAGAAGAGCATGGCCGCAGTCTGAGGGGAATAAGCCTTGAATAGCTTCAGAGATTCATTCAGGGCCTGTGGAGTGACACATATATACAGAGAGTCATGGCAAGAACCAGTCCATCCCAGCATACCTTCCACCTGGCCTCAGAACACACCGCACATTGCAGGCTCCCACACAGATTACTCTGCAGCCCCAGCCAGGACAGTCCCCAGTGGCCCTGAAGATAACTTGACACAAGCCATTACCAGGCCGAGATACTGGATCAAGATCTTCCTCATGCATTTTGCCTCGAAGCAGCAAGCAGCACTCAGGCCTGCAGGACCTGAAAAGTGATACCTAGAATACTCAAGGGGGTGACTGAGGAGATGTCTGAGCCATTAGTGGTTATCTTTGAAAAGTCAGGGAAGATGGGAGAGATTCCAGAGGACTGAAAAGGGCAAATATAGTGCCAAGCTATAAAAAGGTGACTAAGGAAAACCTGAGGAATTACAGACCACTCAGCTTAACTTCTGTACTTGGAAAGATAATGGAGCAAATAACTAAGCAATCGTTTTATAAACACCTAGACGATAGTAAGGTGGTAAGTAACAGCATGGATTTGTCAGGAACAAATCGTGTCAAACCAACCTGATAGCTCTTTGACAGGGTAACAAGCCTTGTGGATAGAGGGAAGTGGTACATGTGGTATATCTTGACTTAAGTAAGGCTTTTGATACTGTCTCACAAACTAAGGAAATACAACCTGGATGGAGCTACTGTAAGGTGGGTGCATAACTGGTTGGAAAACCATTCCCAGAGAGTAGTTATCGGTGGTTCACAGTCAAGCTGGAAGGGCATAACGGGTGGGGTCCCACAGGGATCAGTTCTTGGTCCAGTCCTGTTCAATATCTTCATCAATGATTTAGAGAATGGCAGAAAGAGCTAACTTCTAAAGTTTGTGGACGATACCAAGCTGGGAGGGGCTGCAAGTGCTTTGGAGGATAGGATTAAAATTCAAAATGATCTGGACAAACTGGAGAAATGGCCTGAAATTCAAGGACAACTGCAAAGTGCTCCACTTAGGAAGGAACAATCAGCTGCACACATGCAAAATGGGCAATGACTGCCTAGGAAGGAGCACTGCAGAAAGGGATCTGGGGGTCAGAGTGGACCATAATCTAAATGAGTCAACAGTGTAACACTGTTGCAAAAAAAGCAACCGTTCTGGGATATATCAGCAGGAGTGTTGTAAGCAAAACACAAGAAGTAATTCTTCTGCTCTACTCTGTGTTGATTAGGCCTCAGCTGGAGTATTGTGTCCAGTTCTGGGCACCACATTTCATGAAAGAAGTGGACAAACTGGAGAAAGTCCAGAGACGAGCAACAAAAATGATTAAAGGTCTAGAAACCAGCTATGAGGGAAGATTGAAAAAATTGGGTTTGTTTAGACTGGAGAAGGGAAGAAAAGAGGGGACCTGGTAACAGTTTTCAAGGACATAAAAGGTTGTTACAAAGAAAAGGGAGAAAAATTGTTCTCCTTAAGCTCTGAGGATAGGACAAGAAGCAATGGGCTTAAATTGCAACAAGGGAGGTTTAGGTTGGACATTAGGAAAAACGTCCTGTCAAGATGGCTAAGCACTGAAATAAATTGCATAGGGAGGCTGTCGAATCTCCATCATTGGAGATTTTTAAGAGCAGGTTGGACAAACACCTGTCAGGGATGGTCTAGATAATACTTAGTCCTGCCATGAGAGCAGGGAACTGGACTAGATGACCTCTCGAGGTCCCTTCCAGTCCTACAGTTCTATGATTAGTCAGCAGAAGTGGGCTGCATGGAGGGTGGGAGCAGAGAGGCTGCATGGACTGGCAAGAAACAAGTCCCTGAGCACCAGGCACAAAGTCTTTCCAAAGGAGATGGAGCTCCCTCACTCAGAGAAAGATCTGGTGTATTTACAGAACTCCCAGGACAGGCTGTGTGTGTGGATAAGTTGATGCACACGACTCCAGCTGTACTGTTAGATGCTGCCAGCCCAGGGGGCACTGTCAGGATGTGATGTCTGTAATCCCACTGTGTGCGCCATCCCCCAGCACATTACTACACAAGGGACATGCCAGCAGCGCAATGCAGAAAGGTCCTGGACTCTGGTGATGGAACATAGCAAGGGAGATGCTATGCAGATCGCAGTAATGGCCCCAGAAGAGAATTCTAGATCTAGAACAATGTTCTACTTCCCCACAGAAGCCAACAGGCCTGCAGATACTATGGAGACGAGGGCTGTGTAAGTGGGTGGCTGAAGCTGTGACACATAGGGCAATTTCCGGCAATATCTTTGAAAGCTATTAACTCGATGTATTATTGTGGGCCGGGATTGTACGGCTCTCAAGATCGGTGGGGAGACCTGGGAGCTCCAAGGACTATATTGAAAATGTGCCAAACACTGGACTCTGGGGACAAGAAGTCTTCAGTAGATTTCCTGCAGACTCCCGAGGGCAGGTTACTACAATTTCCTCCATCTCCAGTTATGGAAAATCCCAGCCTTTGGAAGCTAGGATCTAAGGCATGGGTCATTGTCTGCTGATCACCTGTTCCCAGAGACTGGAGATCAGCCATTTCTTTATACAGCTCGGGCCTCTGAACTGCCAGCCTGGTTCTGGTTTGGAGTCAGAGACAGTTATGAACTTGTCACTACAGGGAAACCCCAGTTGTGGGTTCGAAGGACTGACACCTACTAGAGCCTGAGACTGGAGTTGGGGTGACCTCCAGTGCCTATGGGTTTTTGTTTTTGTAAATAGGATTTCTCTGTAATGCTGCGTGCTAACTTGTAACTGCAGGCAATGCACCGGGCCTATCCTCTGGAGAGAAGGCAAAGTGCAGCCTTGTAGGCAGTCTGGTTTGCTGGCAATAGCACAGTGTAGGCAGGGAGGAGTGCAGCCTTAAAGGTCCCCTGGTCAGGAGGGAGTACAATGCAGGTCTCCGCCCAGGAGAGGTGATGGCTGGGAGATGGAAGTGGCCTCCAGGGACCAGAGGGGGGAAAGCAGGTGCAGTTACCCTGAAACTGACAGGAGGGATGGCTGGAACGAGATGAGCTGGGAGGCTGTCCATGGAGAAGTTTAACAGGGGCATTCAAAGCGGATGGCTGCAGCCTCGTTTACCACGACTGTCCATTTACGACTGGTGCTTGTCAGTGGTCGAGCTCACTCAACCAGCACAGCCAAACAAACGCCGCAAAGACGAAAGAATGGATTCAGCTCGTGGCTACTTGAGATGGAGGGGGATGGGAACCAAGCTTGCTCCCGCCTGTAACAAAACCAGCTGGATAGGGTACAGAATCCAAGAAATCAGAGCTGAAGAATGACACTCCACTCTTCCCTTGTGCTTGTCCTAGGCTCCACCTAGTCCCTGCCTGGGGGCCAGCACAGGACACACTGTACTCACCTGGCTAGTTTTCAATGTCCCATGTGACAGAACTTTCGCTGCTTCTCTGCAAATCTTCCTGTTCAGAAATGTTTCCAGCCTGTATTTCCCCTTATTCTAGCTACCTCCTTGGGCTACCCTTACTTGGGTCACTTAGGAAAGTCATTGAGAGATTTTTGAAGGGATCCCCATCCACAGCCAGAGTCTGGAAGCTGGGATGTGGAAGCAGAGGAGAGCTAGAAGGACAAGTAACGGAGATCCTCACCATTCTGGTTATGTTTAGGGTGGGCTTAGTTAAACCAGAAGGAGGGGTGCAGAGACCCAGCACGTGAACAGCAGCACACACCACTCCCCACCCTAGTCTGTGCCCCCGGATGGAGGCTCTCAAACAGGCTGTGTAATGAGTACGCCGCGGAAGTGTCCGTCTGCCCAGAGCACAAATTCAAAGGCTAGGTTCCATGTGTATAGAGGGGGCCTGGAGAGGCTGTTCTGCCCTGGTAGCTGAGTTACCTTTGCTGAAGCTCCACTCTCCAATTCCAGGACCACCAGTGGCTGGTTAGGATGACTGTCAATGAGCTGCTTGGTCTTCTCCAGCACCTGCGAGAATAAGCGGAGAGTCAGACTGTAAATAGGTGTGTGTCGCTTGGACACGGGAGGTCCACTAGTGACAGGGAAAGATTTCAAACCTCTGCCAGCTGGAACTCCCCACCTCCCCCTCCCTGATCATTCTGCCCCAATCCTGCACGGACCCAAACACTGGGCCAGCCACAGGGGTGAAAGTAACTTACAGGACTTACCGGTACTGCCGGAGTCCTGAGGGGCATAGTCTCAACCAGAAGAGGCGGGGCCTCTCAAGATTTAAAGGCCCTGGGGCACCGGCTGCGACTGCGGGGAACCCCGAGCCTTGCCGGGTTGGGGCGGGGATTTAAAGGGCTCTGGGCTGCCCGCAGCCGCGGGGAGCTCTGAGCCCTTTAAATCCCGGCCCCAGCCCAGCCGCCAGAGCCCTTTAAATCCCCGCCGCGGAAGCCAGTGCGGTTCGGCACGGCGTACTGGCTCTTGCCGGTACACCGTACCGGCTTACTTTCACCTCTGGCCAGCCAGGAGTGCAATGCCACCCTTGAGCATGTGCAGAGGACGATCTGTGTATGTGCCCCAAGAGAAGGTTGTGCTGTACACAGCCTCCCCAATGCAGTCACCAGTTACCACATGGAGTCAGAAGCAATAACTACCAGTCCATTCACCTGCAACCCATAAATACCCCACATCAGGCCCTCGGCTGGCCCTGAAGCATTTTCCAGGAACTGAGGTGGCTTGCCCACCTTTCTGTCCAACAGCACCCCTGGTGGTCAGCTGAGTACATTTATTACTGTTACAGAGGACTGTCCAACCTCACTCCCATGAGGTAGCTGCAGAGGCACGGGGAAAAACAAACAGAGACCTTGACTGGAAAAGGTGGGTGCCAGCTAGACCCCCACATTTAGGCAGCGCAGGCCCCTTCCACAGGGAGGAGAGCGGCATACATTTATTTGGGTTGGGAGCAGGAAGCAGAGCCCACACGGATGTCCACCATAACCCCCATCCCACCAGCGTTATCCAGCTGGGCTAATAGGCTCACTCGTTTCTGGACGTCTGCTTTGCTTGTGCGGTCCAAGTCATCCATAACCTTCTTCAGTGCTCTGAGCGCCTCTCTCAGCTCATCCTTCCGCCACTGTGGGATAACTGCGGTAGCCAGTGTCTGGAAGCAGAAGAGGGGGGTTCAGGCTCAAGGCCTATCACAACAGGAGGCCGAGGTTTCTGTGCTCCCCACCCTAATGAACTGGCTTTAAACCCAAAAAGCCACTCAAGCAGAGCACCCAGCAAGAAACTCCCTTCCCAACGTCACACGAGACAGAGAACGAGGTGGCATTTGCTCAATCTGCAATGCACGGTCCACCTAGGATACTTCTGTGGCCTCCATCACCATAGTGTCCCAGTGCCTCCCAACCTCTAGCAGATTTAGCCCCTCAACACCTGTGTGAGGCAGGACAGGGCTATTACTGCTATTGGAATAGTGGGGACTGAGGCACAGAGATCCAGGGACCTTGGCAGAGCAGGGAATTGAACCTGGGTTTCCCAAGCAGCACTTTAGGCACTGGACACAGGTCCCATGCACCCTTGGGCCCCAACTGCTAAGTGACTTGCTTTGATTTAAGAACCCAGGCTAAGGCATCTCACTCTTCTCTGCTCTTGCTAGTCTGATGCAACACTCCTGGAGGGGCTGGGGTCCCAACCCACCTCACTGAGGTCTGCAATCTCCTTCTGCACGTCCTTGTTGGGAGCAGTCTGGACCTTCACTTTGGCATCCAGGGCAGAGAGCGATTTCATGAGGCTGTCCGCATTCCTGAGTGCCTGAGAGAGCAGAATTCAGTTCCTAGCTCCATTGGAGGGCTACCGAGCACTGGGGTGTCCAACACCATGCGACAAAGGACAGAAATACAACCCGCGAGAGAGACATGTTTCCACAGGGAGCTACAATGAAGCTCTCTCAGCAGCAGAGCTCAAGAAGGTGGTGCTTGTCTATTAGCCAATCTCACACCCAGTACCTGCCACTCCCCTCCTAGTACTGGCCTATGTCAGAGGCTTCAGAGAAAGCCATTAAACCCCACACAGATGCACCTCACTGACCCTGGGAGAAAACGCCCTCTTGACACCAGCTGGGGACCAGTTTACACTGCCCAGCACTGGAACTCTTGTGCTGTTTAGTCTTTGTTCACATAATTAATTGCAGCTGACAATACAGTGGTTGTCCCAAGAGCTCTGTCTCCACAGCTCTGCTCCAGGGCCGTGTTCTTTGTGCCATTTGCTCAATAAGCGCAGAGAACACTTACAGATCTATCGTACCAAGAGCTGAACTACTTCCCTGGGAAAGCATCGTCCCATAAGACACCAGCCCAAGCATGGAAGTGCAGCCACTACAAAGTTAGCAGGAAGCATTTCTTCTCCATTTCTCTCACCCCTTTCACCACTCTTTGCCATCCTTCCTCCCACCAACCTGGCTTGGCATGGCCTGGCAGGAAATCAGACACTGTAATCACTCCTGTTGCACTGCCAGTCTGACTGACACAGCTGGAGGGTGTGCAACAGTATTGCATGCAAGGCTCCTCAGCTCCACCCTCTGGCTGGAGGCCTGGCCAGGGAACCTCCCACACAGTTCTCCTAGATCTGCAAGGGCATCACTCACTTCCCCAATCGGGCCTGCAGCTCTGAAGCTAAAGTTAGAAGCTGTAAATGCTGCAGGCACCTGGGGTCAAGTGCTCAGTGGTATCACCCCAGTGGAGTCAGTGGTGCAAGGACCATTTAAACCCAGTGGAGGATCTGACTCTTAATCTTTAATACAGATGAAAATCTCTTGTCCACGATCAGATTGCCACACGCACATGCTCCAGGAGGCTACTCACAATACTTGGATTTCACAATGATCCCCCTTCTCTCTCCACTTACCTTCAGCGCCTCAGCACCAGTGATTGCAACTATCCTCCGGATGCCTTTAGCAATCGCTTCTTCAGAGGCAATCACAAAAGGGCCAGCATGGCTTGAGTTCTGCAGGTGTCTTTGGAAAGAACAGACAAGGTGAGATGGCTAAAAATCCTATCACTGCCTCCCCATCCTCTTTCTGTTCAGATACTCACGTCCCTCCACAGAACTCGATGGAAGTGATGGAGCCAGCGGCGCTGGAGGGATCAGCCAGCATGTCCTCCACGGGGATGCCAATGGAGACGACACGCACGGGATCGGGGTAGGTCTCATCAAACACAGCCCGCAGGCCCTGGATAGCTTTTGCTGCTGCCAGAGGGCAATCCTTGGCATACACAGTCTGGGGAGGTCAAAGCAAGGGGGATCAGATGGGCACTGCCAGCACAGACAGAAATGCAGATACAGGTTAACAGCTGTAACCAAAGCATCAGAACTTTTCATCTCACTTTCAACATGCAACAGTTGCATTTGTCTCTGGGTGAGCAGCCTCAACTCTCACACCTTCTCCGAGACATAACGCCCGTTCTGTGCTAACCGCTGCTTAGACAGATTTCAGCATCCAAATTAGCCTATGGCTAATGGCTCATCAATGATCCAGCGACACCTGTGTGCTTTTCCAAACCTGGAGAACAGTGACCATGAGTACTCTACTGGCCAGCTCACCAAAGAGATGTCATGTACACTGACAACAGGTGCAGTGAATAAAGAACAGCCAATTTATATTCTGGGAAATATTGATGAGGCTCCCAGAGTTCAGTTTAAACCTCTATTTTCCAGTGAAAATAAGGCCACATCTTACCAGGAAATCTGAGTTTACACCAAAGAGGCCAACAAAGAGCAGCTCCTTACCCTCCAGTGACTGTGGTTCTTTGAGATGTTGTACTCAGTGTGGCTCTCACTCAATAGCAGTGCTATGAGAAAGAATCCGCTCTGAAACACGAGGTGCAGGTATCCCTAGGATGGGATGCACACTGACACACACTTGAGGAACGTCTCTTGCTGAGAACATGATCCTCATGCTCTCAGCTTTGCAGTACCATTGCATCCCGTTCAGGACTGCGCCACATTACAGATCAACACTGGCCACCTCCAGACCCAATCTAACATGAAGGGCATGCAGCTAGAAGACAGAGAGCCAGCTCCCGTAGCAGGAGATATTCAGGTCATGTCTGAGATGAAACCTCTACCCATGAAACATGGGCAGAGCCATGCAGGGTGATCTGCTGTGAGGAGATAATGGGGATCCTTGATCTGCTCTGGTCAGCCAATTCCACACTTGCTCACACTGCACAGCTGACTGTCAAGAGGGTGGGACAATAAGGAACTGGGCTGTCAAGGCAGCACGTGTCCTTCCGCCTGCCCCACTCAACATCAGCACCATTTTTTCTGCAAATTAATGCCCTGATTCTCCACTTGGCCCAGGTTGAGGAGGTAGAGAAGGAGTGTGCGTGTAGCATCACCACCACCACCACCGGGGAGTGAGGCGGAGGGTTAACTCAATGGACCTGGCACACTGGCAAGCTGAGCCTGCGGCTCCCGCCATCAGAGTCCTCCAGCAAGCACCCTCTCCCCAGACCCAGAGCACACCTTGGCTTCCTTTATCATTTGGTTGGCAATCTCTTCGGTTTTTTTGATCTCTTGGGTGGACATGGCTCCCCTGGCGGTGAAGTCAAATCGCAGCCTGTCTGGGGCAACCAGGGACCCTCTCTGGTCGGCGTCCCCCAGCACCGAGCGCAGGGCAAAGTTGAGGATGTGGGTGGCAGTGTGGTTGCTCATGATGGGTCTCCGCCTTGGCTGCAGGGAGCAGAGGGAAAGCAATTATTAAAGGGCTCTGTTGGAGGGGCTGCCACGTGCCTCCTGCTTACACACCGTTGGCCCAACCCAGTGAGAACTGACTATCCATGGGACAGAGAAGCAGGAGGTTACAGCTACAAATCAGTTCTGCTTCAAGAGAAATCTGGGCCAATGCAGGATGGAGAGATCAAAAGCAGCTTCTGTCTTGAGGCTGCTCTGGGACCAGCATCAAGGAAAACAGTCTCAATCCAGTTCCCAGGACCCCTGTCACAGAGACCATCTCCCCAACTGTCCCGCTGGTTGGCAGTGCTTGGTGAGAGGCCGCGGAGGGGGCGAGGCACAGTGGGGGGAGTGCACAGGGAGTGGCAGGCTGCCCATGTACAGGAGAGAAGAAGATTTTACATGCTAGGGTTCAACCAAGTATCTTCTACCAACATTGAAGACACCCGAGAGAAAGAAAAATTTCTTCAAAAAAGAACTAGATAAGTTCATGGAGGGATAGGTCCATCAACGGCTATTAGCCAGGATGGCCAGGGATGGTGTCCCAGCCTCGTTTGCCAGAAGCTGGGAATGAGCGACAGGGGACGGATCACTTGATGGTTATTTGTTCTGTTCATTCCCTCGGGGCACCTGGCATTGGCCACTGTCAGAAGACAGGAAACAGACCTTTGGTCTGACCCAGTATGGCCGTTATGTCCTTATGTAACTGAAACCTCGTAGAGACCAGGGCAGCTGGACAATCCCTTCCTAGCCAGGATTTCACTAGTGCCCCAGTCTAACCCACGTCGCATTAACCCTTTAGGGCAGAACACAAATTCCAGCCGCCAGCTCCTGGGGGACTTGTGGCTCAACCTTAGCTCTACTAAATGACATCTGCTGGGATGCCCTGGTGGGAGCAGGCAGTGGCCTCAGAATGGTGGAAGAAAAGGAGACACCAGTCTCTCACGGGAAAGAGAGATGGTGTCACTCACCGTAGCATCACTCTAACTCACCTCGTCAATATACAGACGGACTTGGTCTCCCACTTTCAGGCTCCCGTAGACCATTCCTATGTGAAGCACATAGCCCCCCCGGATCTGCACGTTCTTCACCGTGAACTCCGTTTTCTGTACCAGATGGGGGAGAGCACAGACAGCAGGGGAATTGTTGTTATTCCACCCAGCATCCTGGATGGCAACTGAAAAGCCCCCAGAAGAGTAAGTCCCAGGAACACAGGCCTCTCTGGTAGCATGAGCAGCATGGTAGCATGGGCCGGCCAGCTCTCTCTGGGGACCGACAGTTGCAGTGGGAGTGGGGGACAAACAGTGAACTAGAAAATTAAATGAAGACCAAGGAGGAAAGGTGGCTCTGGGGAGTGCAGTGCAGAGCTCAGTTAAGCCCCGATTCCAATCACTGAACAATCGGCCATTACCGCTCGGCAGGTCAGGATCACGGACAAAGAGCCAAAGGGGGAGCCTGCAGATTTGGCCTCCATCACATGTGAGCACTCGATCATCTGTACCGTTTACCTGCACACACCCCTGGGAGGCAGGTCAGGGCTAGTCTCCCCATTGGCATCGACAGGATTAAATTCAATAGTGCAAACTACTTCACTTTGGCAGGGAAAAAAAAAAAAAATCAAATGTACAGCTACAAAATGGGGACACCTGGCCAGGCAGCCATACTGCTGGAAAGCATCTGGGGGGGTTCTAGTGGATCACAAATTGAATCTGAATCAGCAACATGATGCACTCGCAAAAAAGGCAAATGTCATTCTGGGGTGTATTAGCAAGACTGTGGTGTGTAAACCGTGGGAAATAGTTGTCCTCTGCTCAGCTCTGGTGAGGCCCCAGCTGGAGTACTGTGTCCCCGTCTGGGCACCACGCTTTAAGAAAGACGTGGACAAACTGGAGAGAGTCCAGAGGGGAGCAACGCAAGTGATCAAAGGTTCAGAAAGCCTGACCTACGAGAAATGGTTAAAGAAACTGGGCAGAAAGGAAAGCTGGGGGTAGGGGAGGGGAGGACTTGATAACAGTCTTCAAGTTATGTTAAAGGCTGGTACAAAGAGAATGGTGATCAATTGTGCTCCATCTTCCCTGGAGGTAGAACAAGAAATACAGGGCTTAATCTGCAGCAAGGGAGATATAGGTTCAATACAGTATTAGGAAAAACAATGAGGAGTACTTGGGGCACCTTAGAGACTAACAAATTTATTTGGGCATAAGCTTTCGTGGGCTAAAACCCACTTCATCAGATGCAAGGAGTGGAAAATACAGTAGACAGGTATAAATACACAGCACATGAAAAGATGGGAGTTGCCTTACCAAGTGGGGGGGTCAATGCTAGTATTAGGAAAAAATTCTAACTCAAAGAGTAGCTAAGCTCTGGAACAGGTGTCCAAGGCTGGTTGTGGAATCCCCATGGAGGTTTTGAAGAACAGGTTGGACAAACACCTGTCAGGGCTGGTCTAGGTTTAATGGTCCTGCCTTTGCGCAGATGACCTCTTGAGATCCCTTCCAGCCTTCTATGATTGTACAGATGGGGAACTCAGAGCCTAAGTGATTGTCTGTGGTCCCTGTGGCTGAGCAAGGAATTGAAACTGGGTCTCCCACAGCCCAGGCCAAAACAGTATCCACCGCACCACCCTTCCTCTCCCTCCCTGTCCCAGCCCCACTGTCTTTTCACCCCTCTTTCCCGAGAATGGCACTCAGGGAGTGGTTCTGTTTGTACGTCAGCACACAGGTGCCTGGTCCCACTTACATCCTCGCTGCTGTCGTTGTCCTTGACCAGGTAGCCCTCGTCATAGATCTGCCCGCCCTGCTCGGCGTAAAAGCAGCTCTTGTCCAGCACTATGCCGCACTCCTGGCCCGTGGATACTTCCTCCACAAACCTCTTCTCCCTGCGGATTGCTTGCACAGTGGCCACTGGGCTCTCAAACTCTGTCGCCGGTGGGAGAGGCAAGGTCAGTGAGACGACAATCCCAGCCATTTATACATAGCCATAGACACACATGCCCAGCAGCCACCTCTGGAGTGCTGGAGCGCTTGCTTAACAGTTTAAGAGAAGATGTGAAGAAAGAACACTGAGTGGAACCTGCAGGGGGACATTTAGCTGGGGTGGGGAAATCGCTGGGGTGGTCAGCCCTGTGGGGCAGGGGCTGCCTTTGTGTTGTGTCCGTACGGCACAGAGCACAACGGGGCCCTGATCCATGACCAGGGCACCAAATAAATCAGAATCCTCAGGGAGCAGGCCCAGGGCTCAGTACTGGACCAAGATACCGGGGAATCCAGGGATGCCCAGATACAAAGCTGGGGTGAAAAGGAACCACTAGAGGGTCCCAGTGATCAGGCAGGGAGCGTATGAGCTGGACAGTCCCTAGAGCAGCCAGAGAAATCGGTTCCCTTTAAAAGGTTTCCCTGTCTCCAAACGGTCAGTGTCTTCTCCTGCCAGGCAGTGGATTTGCCCCTCTGATTTGCACTATCCTCCACCTACCTCTGTTGGCAGCTGTCAGCCTGGCATGGTTCTCTCCCCTCCCTCAGCCCTAAAGGTTGCCAGCCGATCACCGGGCAGGCGTGAGATGCAGGAAGACACAGAGGCGCCTTCGCTGCAAGCTGCGGCGGAGTCCGCAGACTAGCCTCCAGGCCTGACCCCATGCAAGACCCACGAAGCGAGGCTAGGGGCAGGGGAACCATTTGGAGGACACTTTGTCACATACCGTAGACACCACTGGGATCCGACGTGTAGTTGTATTTAGGCGAGTCGTCGGTTACCTCCAGTCCCCGGGTGCGGAGCTCTTCAATAGCATAGATGTCCAGCATGATGAGGTCTTCCGCCCCATCTCCCTTGCCCTGAGACTTCAGCTGAGAATGGCAACAGGTGGAAGTGTTAGGGGCAGGGAGAAGATCCCTTAGTACTGCCATAGGGATCCAATCCTTATGCATCAGCTGGTTGGGCTTTAGCAACACATGCAGGGCTGGAGGCATGACTGGGGCAGAAGGGACACCCGACATCCTGGACCAAGTCTAGTCTATGCTGTAGACCTGCATCAAACACACCGATATTCACAGCTTTCCTCATTCACAGCGAGTCTGCCAAGAAACCGAGGAGGCAAGAATCCAGTGGGATGGCAGGGATCCACATTCTGTCCCCCTGAAGGCCGCCAGGTGAAGGCTGCTCTGAAGCAGGGTGACTGGCAGCACTTCGGTAGCAATCCCATCCACCCACTGTGGGGCGCTCCCTGCACCGCTACTCAGCTACTGCTACAGGGGGGGCTAGCGAGGGTTCTGCTCATCCCGTGCCCACTCTACTGCAAGTCAGCTGCGACGCAAAGCCGCCAAGCTGTGAATCCAATCCTGCCCTGGCTGTGCAGGACCCACAGTGCCTCGCTCTGCGCTACTGAAGCGCCTAGAAGATGCTCAGCGGGTAGCACGAAGAACACAGCTGGATTTGTAGGAGCTGTGTCTACACTAGTGATTGGGGGCGGGGGGCTCCCGGTTTCTCTGGCCCTGGTGCAGCTTCCATGCTGATTCCAATGACGGGACCACAGGTCTAGGCGGAGCGCTAGGGTTCTAACCATCAGATAGCTCAGCTGCACTCAGAGCATGCCTAGATCACACAGCATGGCCTGAAGCCTGACTACACCAGTGCTCCCACAAGCAAGGCTGCACCATCCTACCGTAACGGGGGAGGGGGAGAGAGTCTCTTAGAAACTCTCCTGTAAATAAGGCCTATTACTATAGGGTAGATGAAAACCAGGGCATCTTGGATCTAGTCTCAGGATGAGGGTGCATGGAGCACTCTTGCACTGGACATTGTAGAACCGAGGTGCAGTAAGTTTCCCCTTCCCCCCCCCCTTCATGCAGAGACAGGCTCTGCCAGGGGTCTTCCCAGTCCCACAAATGCAGCATTACGTGGCATGAGTCCCAGATCCATGTAGAGCAGCGGTTCACAACCGGGGGCCGACGAGCTAGTTTCAGGGGGTCCCCAAACCCCGGCGCCCTGCAAGGCAGAAGCCCCGAGCCACAGTACCTTGCAGGGCAGAAGCCCTGAGGCCTCGTCCCCTCCTGCTGGGTCTGGAGTTTTTAAGAGCATGTTGGGGGGCCTCAGAAAGTAAAAGTTTGAGAACCCTGACCTAGAGACCCATCTACACAGAGATTGCTGTTGGCTACACACCCACTGTTATTCCTCTGTTGAAGAAGTCTTAGCCCAGCCTAAAGAAATCTAAATCAGTGAGTCTGCTTCAGGCAGCAATGGGATGAACACAAGAGGGCATATTTTCAGAAGAACCTGTGACATGGGACAGATAGAGCCCGGGGGGGACACAGGCCAGGGCAGATGAAAGGCAGGTTTCCCACAACCACACAGAGGAGGAGGTTTGGAGTCTGTGTGGACAACGTGGTGCTCCCGATTGCTGAGATCACGAGAAAGAAGGAAGGAAAGCCACACGACATCTGCACAGCCCCCCGTGAAGGTTTGTGATAGCAGGGCTGATTCTCATGCAACCTGCTCACTGTTTACTTCCGGGAATTCGGCCTTCAAGAGGGCAGTGGGGAAAAAAGCTCCATGAGAGCTGGCAAGGAGCTAGGCACCCTGGTAGGAGGCAGAGGTGCCCAGTGTTTCTCCATGCAAATGAGGCCTGCACCCTCAGGATCTGCCCTCCAGCCAGACTTCTTGTGCTTTGCCCCAGGACCCAGCAACATGGGCCAGGGTGCTCAGAGTCAGATTTCCTAAGAGACGCCCTGTTGTAAAGGAGCAGAGTGTTGTCCCTTTAAACCACTAACAAAGGAGTCCTCCCACACCTGTGCCCCCGCCTACTCCTTGTAGTAGGGTCAACGCAGAGGGGCTGGTCTTTACCTGAGCCATCTTCCGCTCTTCCTCGAAGCCTTCCATGTCCACAGTGAGGCCCTTCTCCTCAGCAATGAGTCCAGTGAGATCCACGGGGAAACCATAGGTGTCGTATAACAGCCAGGCAGTGTCCCCTTGAGAGGAGAAACAGATCAGTCAGGTCTCCCACTACTCCTCCATCAGAACCCTCCCACCTGGAGCAAACCAGCTCCCAAAGGGCCTGGGACACTTCCTCGGCTATCGGGGAAGCCTACGAGACTCGGCAGTGGACCTTGGAGATATGCCTGGCTAATGGGCACTGGCAGTCAGCGGTCACAGTGCCAGGGTCACAGCCTGCAGGACACCCGTAGGTGGATCTCAGTCCAGTCCCTAGCAGACAGCTGTCCACAGTAAGATGTCGCCACCCACCAGAACAGGAACCAATTGTTGGCAGCCGAATCAGAGAGCCCAAGGACTGAATAGGCCATGGAGACGGGATCATCTTGTAGGTCACAGGTGAGCCCGTGGCAGGATGGTGCCTGGGGGGGCTCACTCTGCAGCTGCCCCCGCTGTGATAGAGGGCTTCAGTCTCCAGTACCATCAATCTGACACCTTTCACCCTGCTAAATTCACAGGCAGCCCAGCTGAGCCCTGAATGACTCAGCGGCAGATTTCCACCGGACACAGCTGGTGGGTCGGGGCAGGAGAATTCCCTGGAAGCCTCATTCAGCATGAAAGGAGTGAAAACAAACCTTACCAGGGATCGTTTTACTGTCTCCCAAGCTCTGGATCTTCCTGTCCAGGATGCGGCGCCCTCTACTGAGCGTTTTCAGGAACTGAACCTCCTCTTCATTGATAATATCCTTCACCATGTACGGGTCCTTCTTTAGCTCGGGGAACGCATCGCCCTGCAGACACAGAAGTAGCAGCCATTAAGAGCAGAGATCAGCATCAGACAGTGGATGGAGTCTCCAACCATGCACAACCTTGGAGTCTCATGCAGTTACTGTGCAGCAAAGGGACCTACCAGCGACTGCACCACGACGTCGACCAGTGAGGCGAAGAAGCCCTTGGGGGCATTGAGCTTCTCGTGGGAGTAGCGCACGGCCCGCCGGAGAATCCTTCTCAGAACATACCTGCAGGAACAGCGCAGAGAGAGGGGATCCTCACTCCGATGTTACAACCCTCTCCCCTCCTGCCAGTGGGATCCACCAGCAGCTAACCATGGGCAATGCGACTGAGGGCCTCTTCCTCAGCTCCTCCCACCTAGTTTTGGAATCCACACCCTCAGCACCTGTGGGTGGGAGATGAGGTGCGCTGGCAGAGTGTGGGGAGCAGGACTAGAACAGCAGAGGGGCTAGGTGTCAGGACTGAGGGGCATCAGCACAGCTGAGAGAGACACGAACATGCGCCAGGCTGCATCAGAGCCTAGGTCCATCAGAGGAAGGTGTAAAAACCCTATAGTAATAGATGTGAGATAATCTGCCCTCTATTAGTTAGAGCCTAGCTTCCGCCCAGCAGCATAAGGTTTCACATCCCGTCCCAAAGTGTTGGGATCAGTAATTATGATCACTCTGGCTATTCTTGATATCTGTATAAGTGTCCAATGCCTTTTTGAATCTTGCTAAATTCTTGGCCTCACAGACTTCCTGTGTTCATGAGTTCCACAGTCTAATTATGCACTGCGTAGAAAAATATTTCCTTCTATTAGTTTTGAATTTTCTTCCTTTTAATTTTATTCAATGTCCCCCTGTTCTTGTGTTATGAGACACAGACACCAGAACTTCTGGATCTACCTTCTCTAGAACAGTCAGTATTTTCCATACTTCTACTGCGTCCCCTTTTCTCTCTCTCTTTGCTCAGGTAACAATCCCAGTTTTTCAATCACTCGTCACATGAGAGTTTTTCCAGGCCATTGATCATTCTCATCACTCTTCTCTGACCACATCTCTAGTTCTGCAATAAGATAGGGTGACCAGTGACAGACAAGGCCACACCTTTCATTTACATCAAGGCATTTTACTACTTTCAGTGTTATTCTCCACCCCATTCCTGACATCCTAAATCTCACTGCTTTGACACCCAGGTCCCTTTCTAGGGTTGATCCATCTATGAAGTTTACCTCCTTTATTTTTAGCTTTGGGGCCTTTTTGACTAACCTTCACATTTTACTGAAATCTCCCTTTCTAAAGGTTAATGATGCTGTGTCCCTTTCTGTAGCCTATCCGCCCCTTGGATATCAACACTAATTATATTGTGGTCACTGTTAAGAGTGGCTCAACTACTCTCCCTTCTTGAACTGGTGCCTGTGCGTTCACTTAAAGCCGAGTTAAGAACGACCTCTCCTCTTGTGCTCTAGAACTAGCTCACCCAATGGGGCCAAGTTGGAACATTTGACCATTTTACGTGGTTAGTGGGGGTCTCCAATTACTACCATGTTGTTCGATTTTGCTACCTCTGATCTCTCAACACTGCGCTCACTCAGTCTCCTTTACTTGACACAGAGGCCTGCAGTATAGCCCTATTCATATATTTACATTCTTACAGCTTGGGAACTGCCTCCCTGTGGAGCAGCTGCACGTCAGCAGTGAGGGACATTGGCCGAAGCGTGTGTGTGGCAAGCCCAGAGCTGGAATAGCAGGGGCAGAGCTGAACCTCAGAACCGACATGCACTGGCAGCACTGGGTGGAAAGTCTGCACAGCACTTACCCAAACCACAATAAGCCTGGCTCCAAGCCCTGCTATTGATCCCTTCCAGCCTTCTCAGTTACAAGGAAACAGGGCCTTGCATGTGGAGGTGGTTCAAATGCGGGATCTCCAGATGCCCAAAGGAGTGAGAAGACCCTCACTGCACCCAAAGCAGAGGGGGACATCACACCACCTCTGTTTCCAAGATCAAGATGTCAATGGCTGTAAGTTTCACCTGCCTCTAAATGGTGGAATTTCATCATCGCCAGGACTGAACTGCAGCCTCTGGACACACACACCCCCCGCAGTAACGCCACTCCGGCTTCCTCCCCGGTTCAGTAATGCACAGCTGTGCCACATGCACTCTTACCCTCTGCCAGTGTTGTCAGGTCTCCCTCCATCAGCAAGAGCCACGGTGATAGTTCGGGCGTGGTCTGCCAGGACTCGGTATGCCATGTCTATACCATCTACATCCTCAGCACCAACCTTCCCTGTGTACGGCCTGGCCCCAGTGCCCTAGGCAGAGAGAGGAGACAGTGGGTATGGAGAACCTTGCTGTCTTGTCTGATTAGAGAGACACACACACACATATGGTTAGATACATGGCTCTGCTCAGCAGCCTGGCTTGGATGACCCAAGTCCAGGGCTGGCCTTGCTCTTCTTGCTCAGGGCCAGTAGAGGCTGGGAATGTTATGGAGGCAGCACACTCCTCTGGATGGGAGGAGGTTACCTCGCTGTCCCCCCCCCGGAATAGAGGTCGAGTGGCTCTGGAAGGAGCCAAGCTCAGCTCTCCCTGATCAGAAGGGCACGCTGGGCACACGCAAAGTGAAACTGCTTGGTTCCAGCATTCAGACAGAGCCCAGGTCAGCGAAGGCAGTGACCGGATTTGGAGTGACAGCTGGGGCAGGGACATGGCTGGTTTTGCTATGTTGGGTCACAGATTCCAGCCAGGCATAACCAATACAGCCAACAAGTCTTTCCCCCAAGCAGTTTCACTGCAGTCCCCATTCTATTTACCACGCTCTGTTGCTGCTTTCAGGGCCTGGCTTCTTCCTTCACTGACAAAGCCAGACAGTGTTCAGGGAAAGCCGCCTTAAAGGCGACCTGCAAAGAGAAACATGTTTGTGGCCCTCTCTTTGTTTCTTTATGGTCGATGGAGATGGCCTGGGAAGGCTTTTCAGAAACAAGCCCCCAAAATGCAGCTTTTCTGACTGTTTTTTTTAATATTCGAAATATCGATCCTGTCAACTCATTTGCAGAAAGGACTCTGTGGATGACTGGGAGACTGGTAGGACGAGGATATCAGAAACCCCCAGTAAGTGAAAGCCTACTGGGGAAGGGATTTTTATCAGACAATGAAACCCATGTGTTAACATCTAGTCAATTCCAACGTTTGAGAAACGTTCAGGAGAAAGGATGTCTTTGTTAAAGATTCAACACCCCTCACCCCCACCCCAAGGGCTAAGATTGCTCACAATCCACAATTCAGAGTCTTCCAGCAAAATCAAGATGATCACATGGGATATTCCGAATGAGAAAAGCAAGCAGAAAAACAACTCTTTTTGAAAAAAATCTTTTCAGGCTTTATGTATCCATCAAAAAGGAGCATAAATCCACCCTCTTCTGCTGCACACCTTTCAGACACCACCCAGCAGGCCAGCATATGCCACTTACCTAACAGAGATGGATTATAAAAGTCAAGCTACATAGTCCGGCAAGCCTTGGAGCAGGGGGTTTTAAGTAAGGCAGGTGACTGGCTGCTGAAGTTTGGCTTTGGACTTAGTTTCACCACCTAGATCCCCACATTGGGTCCACCCGTCTTTCCAGTTGAGGAGAGCTGGTCGCGGCACCCTCCAGAGCACAATGAGACTTCCCCCAGTGCTTAGACAGGGTCGGGGGGAGTAATCAAAAGGAGAGGTGGGGCACCCTCTCCACCAAGACTCCCAAAGGAGGGACATGCTGCTTCTGCAAAGTTCCCAGCCTCTGCTGGCCCAGAGCATGACCAATGGAGCTTGGCCCTGAACACGGAGCTGTGCCATCTCAAGCCTACTGATCAGGTCCGTTTGTTTAAAATGGAAGTCCCTTTGAGTCAGGCTTTCTAGGGCTCTGAAAATCTCTTAGTGCAGTTAGAAAGCTTGCAAAAGGAAGGCAGCTATAGAGGGGAGGGCGGTGTCTCCTACTTTCAAAGACGACCAAACGGTTCACGGTCAGCACATCTCACATGCTCTCCCCAGATTCACTCCTAAAGCAGCAGCTACGGAATAGTCTAGTCTTCTACCCTTACCAAGGTACAAATCTGCAAGCCAAGCGCTTTTAGGTTCATGACAGGTCGTTCTCACAGCTGCTAGGAAGTCACCATGGTCCCATCCTCTGGGACAGCTTCCCTGACTGCACGGTGCCATGCACACCTATGAGGCTATGCATAACAGGGGAAGCAGATACATTTTGATCAGGTTCAATGGGCCAGTCACGGATCTGTACCTTCTGGATGGCTTCAAAGTAGGGGACGAAGAGATCAGTGTCATAGTTGGACATCTTGTTTTGCAGCACAGACACCAGCCTTTCCAGACCCAACCCAGTATCAATGTTCTTCTTGGGAAGGGGTTTCAGGGTCCCGTCAGCCTCTCTGCCCAACCCCAGGGAGAAAGACAAACAGTCGTTGAACGGGTTGCTGCAGGGGGGTTGCCATCTCTTCCCTCATCCCCACATGTCTTTAAACGATCCCATTGGTCTTATGAGGCAGGCATACACATGGGCCCCTGGGAGCCTTAATAAGAGGGTAATTAACAAGACACTCAAGAGCAAACTAGAACCAGCATAAACAAATCCTCCCTCACCCCAGAAAAATGGGCTGAATAAGTGTCCCCAGCCTAGCCCAGGAGGCTGCCACAGGCTGTCTCATGTATATGGAGGTAAGGGGGAGCATTCCAAAGTCACAGGCCAGTGGCGGACTGGCCCTCCTTCCAGAGCTAGAACGAGGGAAAGGTCAGCAGCCTCAACCCCACTGATCAAGGGCTGTGATGGGAGATGGCACAGACGTGAGCCCGGTGTTTGGTCTGAAGGACTCTCACTGAATGACAGGCAGCTTGCAGAGCCTCCGAGCAGCTGTGCTGCCACATTCTGCTCTCACTGCTCCATGACAGTCCTTTCCACTCAGTAGCTGGGCTTGGTTATTTGCTCCCAATGGCTGCTTGGGGAGGATGGTTAACACACAAAATACACTGTACCAAGTGACATGGGGCGCTGGGAGTGCAGCTTAGCTGCTGGGGTGTGGAGGGTGAAGAAAGAGGAGTATTAATGGGGCCCCCTGTGCCTGATGAGGCACAGCAGTGGCGGGAGCTAGTCACGGGGCATAGATGTTACACAGGGAAAAACAGTGGGAGGTAACAGCAGATGAACTACAACCTCCCTCCTCCTAAATCCCAAATTTCACAATTTAACCATATTCCCCCAACACCCATCGGGGACAGCTCAGAAGCCAGCTGTGGGGTTGGCGAGAACAGTTCGCACTGGAGCGTGGAGGCTCCCGGTGCTGCGGCTTTCCAGAGCTGTCTTTTTACTAGAGTGAAGTGCTCATTCTCCATCAACCAAGAAATGTGTGGAGGGGGCAGGCTCTTGGCTCACCTGTTAAACTGTATGAACACCAGGTTCCAGATCTCCAAGACATTGGGGTCATCTTGATTGACGAGGTGCGAGGCATCCCTGTCCCCAATCCGGTCATAATGAATCTCACTGCAGGGGCCACAGGGGCCTGTGTCTCCCATTTCCCAGAAGTTATCCTTCATGCTGCCAGGCAGAATCTTGCTCTCAGCCAGTCTGTACCAGGAAAGTGCCCGTTAAATTAGAGAGGTGAGAGCAAGACCTCCCCCAATTCAGGGGCAAACAAAGAAACCACCTTTTACTCGTTAAAACTCATTGAATGGGTTGGAAGAGCCCACAGGCTTTTGAGAGAGACCCAGCTGAGATCCTGCTTTCTAACACCTACCAGTTGGACTTCCCATCCTAGCAGGACCAAACAAGTGCCCCCCACCCAAACTGACACATTCACAAGAAGTCATCTCTCCTGGGGAGAGGCCTGTTGCATGGAGAATATTTTTAAGGTGCCACCATGTGCTTTTAGAACTGAAAGTGATCAATTTTTTACAACCTTCTGTCCTCAGGGACAAGGCCCTGAAGGCTGCAGCTGGCCACTAGCCTTGGTTAGGCTTCATTAGAGGTTTTCTTCTGTGTAGAATGCCCAGGCTTTATTTAAACAAAGCT
Organism: Terrapene triunguis; assembly: GCF_002925995.2. Taxonomy (NCBI): domain Eukaryota; kingdom Metazoa; phylum Chordata; order Testudines; family Emydidae; genus Terrapene; species Terrapene triunguis. The sequence goes on along the minus strand of NW_020664517.1, from coordinate 1,622,699 downwards.
ACAACGGGATGCACCTCAATCACTCCCTTTTCCTAACGAGTGTCACCTCAAAGCACTTGGCTTTATGGCTCTGCCACCCAGAGAACATGATCTGTGATATGCTGCCACGGTGAAGACCCACTGATGTGTGTCCATTGCCAAATAAGACATGCTGCATTTCCTTAAAATAAAATGCCGTGTGAAGTAAATACCACCTACTCCCGCTGTTCCCACTGCAAAGTATATGGGATTTCAGCCAGCAATGTATCTTGAGCATGGTCATAAATGGGTTTCCATGTGGTTTCTGATTCCATTTCAGTGATACAAGGCAGGGATGATTTAAATCACTAGTCAGGAAGACTCGATTTAATCATGGATTTCTACATAAAAGTGCATTCTTGTTGGCTGTTATAACCTTAATACATATTCTTCTCAGGTACAAGGAACTTCATTAAAATATTCCCAAACTGGGTGTCTTACAGCCTGCTGTCATTATAGGTTTTCCCTTCTAGTGAGAGAATGGTATGGTAGATCTCAAATCAATGAAGGCTATACTCAGAAAGGCCTCAAGACTTCTGGAATATACTGCTCAAACAGTTTCACTTTTGTTTCTACTGCCTGTCCCTCCCTTCTCAAATTTATCTCCAGACTTCTTCTCCTTGTCCAGATCTATTCCGCCCCCAACAATCTTCTATTCATTCAACTTTTTGAAACTTTTCACTTTTAGAAAGAGGGAAGGGATTGACTCCGTGTACACAAATTTGCAGAGGGACAATAGGGTTGAGGTCTGCTATTTCTCACCTCTATATATTATTTATTTATTTATGTCTTTAAAAACATTTTTGCTGTTAACAAGCATGTTATCTCTGGAGACACAAATCCACAGTTTGAGAACCGCAAAACTAAGCATCTCTGATGGTATCTTCTAGACTGAGCACTGAGTCCCATTGGGTAGATAGAAAGATTAATTTAAATAATCTATACAGCAGCCCCTGGAACCCCATAAGATTGGGTCCCCAATCCATGAACTATTGGAACTCATTTACAAAACTTTTCTTAAACATTACATGAATATATTGTCTCATACTATAAAATTAGGATTTATAATCCCTGTTCCGTGATGAGATATCTTTGAGCTAATTAAAACTATCTTTAGATAGGTTTTTCCCCCTCAAAAAGCATTTTATCAAAAAAATCCGATTTTTTTTATTTTATTTTTTTTTTAAATCATTGATTTTTATTCACCCTGGTATAAGGTTAATTCTTTCACGGCAATGGCCCACTCTTGCTGATGGAAGAGAATTTGCACATCCTGAGTCTGTCCAGTAATCCTATGCTGAAGGGATTCAGCCTTCACAGGTGCACCTACAATCCCAGAGATCCCACTTCCTAGCTGGCAAGGGTTGCATGGTTAGGCAGGGTCAATGTTTTACTTGTTTCAATCTCTGTAATCGCCCAGGCTCAGGTGCCACTGGAAATCCAACCTGTGACTACAGAACAAAGCAGCAGCAGATCTCAGCTCTTGTAAATGGCAGTAAATTAAATCATCACTAAATGGAAACTTCCCTTCCCCTCAAATTTCCCCAGCCTTCTCCCGCTCCAAACACCCATTGGAAAAGACAGATTTTGCAGCATGCCCTGGAAATCAGCAGATCCAGACTATTTCAGCCCAAGAGGAAAGCAATCCCCAAGTCACAGGCTCCTTGTGGAGAACACCACGTCAGCAGCTCCCATTCTGGCAAGCCAAAGCAATTCCACCTCGAACGTTTTTGCTGAGCACTACTGCAGCAGGATGGCGCAGGAGTGCTCTGTCAGGCAGACGCATCCCAGGCCGTTTAGGGCTTTACCGATCACAGCCTACACCTTTAATTCCATCTGGAAACCAACAGGCCGCCAGACCACGGAGCATCAGTGTCACGTGAGTCATCTCAGCAGGGAGGTCAAAGACTGACTGGGCTGTGGGGAGTGAATTATTTCTCACCCCATCAGGCTGTCCCTTTAGGGTGTGGTTTGGCTCACTGGTGAGACAACGTGAAGCTTATTCTGCCTCAACCATGGCATGGGCAAACAAGGGACTCCAGGTGCCAAGGCTGCCAGGCCTGCACCTATCACCAGCACTGTTTTCATAAGAACAGTTATATTTTTAAATGCCCTTACCCCAAATCCCGCCAGATCTGTTTGCACTCAAGGTCTGGCTCTAATCCGGCTGCCTCGTTGCCACCAAAGTAAGTGACATAGAGTCTTTCAATGGGGATGCCGAACTCGTTGGTGAGAAGGTCCAGAGCCAGTTTACAAGCCAGTTCCTGCACCAGGAAAGACAAGGTGAGTGAGGAAAAGCAAACAGATCATCTTACCCATACAACACAGCCCAACCCAGAGCAGGCAGGGGTTGAAGGCACAAACTGTAATGCCTCAGAATAGGCTTTGCACATCACAAGTCTAAAGTAAACTGAATAGGAAGCACAGGGAACACAGAACACATGAAACATCCTCTCACTGACTCCATTGCGTGAAAAGAATTGAGGCCTGGAACCTACACAATGGATTGCCCCTCTCTCTAGACCCACTGCAAGTACCCCTTTGAACTGCCAGCTCTGCCAAACACCTGCCCCTCAGAACCTGAAATGAGCTGAAGTCTCAGACTTTTAGATAGCAAATAAGCTCAAGAACCGGAGTGCTTTAGCTAACGACAGCTGAAACAGGCAGGCCAATATTTGCAGGGGCCAGGAAATCCCCATACATCAATAAACTGAGGGTTCCCTGGATGGCTTCCTACAATCAGCCAAAGAATAAAAAATTAACACTTAGCAGGTTCCACTGTGATTCTCTCTTTCCTCGTTGATTTTTGGTTCAACTGTTATTTTAATCACCTTGCTGCACTTTGATCAGCTTCATGAAGTTCCTTGGCACAGTATTAACTCTTGAACTAAGCCACTTGCAAGGATATCACACTTCCCCATTTTATGCTCCTATCTCCTCAGCAAGTCCTTCTCACTAACTCCGGCTTGCACCCAGAACATCCGCTGGAACCCTGCCTCCAAAGTTCTAACGCCTGCAGTCTGAGTCACCTACAAATGAAGGGCTGCAGAAAGTGCACTGGAAAATGATCATTCTGGATGATAGCCTGCCTAGACGCTAAAAGCCTGATACAAGGATTTGCTTTGCCTTTCGTAGCCCACTGGACCAGGAGACTTTAATCCAATTTAAAAGTACTGGTTTATTTGTATTTTTTATTGATTCCCTATTGTTATAAGAATGAATGTTGGTCATGCTGCTGTAGTGCTAACAAGATGTTCAGATAGTGCCGTGTAAGAGGTCATAAAAGTACAGAGATTAGACAGACAAGAACAATTCTACAGAGAGCTTTTCACATCCGAAGTGATTTACAAACGTTAGCTAATTAATCCTCTCAACATCCCTGGGAGGCAGGTAGGCAGCTATGGGCTTTTTCCACCCATAAGAGTCCCAAGTGCTTTACTATCCGATGCTCAGATACGTTCTTCTTCGTTTTTGCATTTTTACTTTCTATCAAATCAATGGCCCCACTGCTGTGAGGTGGTATACAGAATTTTCTGTCTTAGGCGACTGACTTATGCATCTTACTACCATGCTCAGGGGCTAATTGATCACCAGATTTGGGGTCGGGAAGGAATCTTCCCTCAGGTCAGATTGGCTGAGACCTTTATCCAGCCCTCTAACAGGCATAACCAACCTAATCAGTTCCCTGCCATCACAGGGAACATGGGCATTAGTGGCATCTCAGTCACTCCCATTCTCTGCCTGCAGCACACAACAGTCCTTGTGTTAACCTCCCAAGGACTGGTTTAACGGAGGTCATTCGGCTCAATGTAGAGGTATTTGGGTGAAGTTTAGTGACCTGAAGGTCAGACTAGATGATCTGATGGTCCCTTCTGGCCTTAAACTTCATGAAAGCTCCGCTTAGATTCCAGATCCCCATTGACCTTGAAGCTTACCTTGAAGTAATCTCCAAATGACCAGGACCCCAGCATCTCAAAGAAGGTGTGGTGGTAGACGTCTTTCCCCACATCATCCAGGTCGTTGTGTTTGCCCCCAGCTCGGATGCACTTCTGGGTATTGGCGGCTCTGGTCAGTTTAGCCATGGGGTGGGAGGGATCAAGGGTATTGAGGAAAATGGGTTTGAACTGGGAGGAAATAGCAACAAGATGATTTAAACTTAAGAACTCACCTAGGCAGCGAGCACTCTGTGGGTCAGTATATGTGGGCCAATAAGAACATGCCCGAGGCGTGTATTTAGAAATGCTGAGGTCGCCACTCCACCACACTAAGGCACCTTTCCATCACTCCTGCCAAACCAGGAGCAGTACTGGTGGACTCTCAGGGGTGCCGCATCCACCTGTCTGTGCCAAGGAGGGCAATTATGCTCCCCCCTCCCCCCCATTCAAAATAAAAGACTACCAATGTTTTTTAAAAACAGGATTTGTTTGCTGGGTGCTAAGCGCCTGTAGTCTTGTCCTGACTGCCTGGGTTCTTGGATCAGGCCCTAGTGACGCAATGACAGAATGGGAATGAGGAAAATGCTGCCTGGTGCACAGAACGGAAATGTCTCTGAAGAGCCTTCTGGGTGTGAGCAAGACTCCCCTGAGGAGCAGGGAGCAGTCTGCACCTCCACCAAGGATTCCGTATGGGGAGGGAGGGAGGCTTTAAACACCAACCACGGCTTAGCAGAATCATTGTGGAAAAAAGCTGCCCAGGGATGTGCTGATTTAGTACATCCCCCGGGATGCCATGGCCAGACTCCATTCCCAGCCAGGGATGCCCTGCGCCGGGCCCTCCAGAGTCCAGGGACATCTTATCTATCATCATCACATCACAGCACTGAGAGCCCGCAGCCAGGGGCCTGACAGGGGAACTGCTGGAACAATTCAGGCCCATTATATCTCACCAGAATGAATTTCAGTGTGATAAGTACTACCCACAATATACACGGCTAAGCACCCCTCAGTTCTTTGCTCCGGCAGAAAGCACAGGACAAGTACCAAAGTCACACAGTCCTGGGAGAGAGTCCTACCTGATTCATGCCAGCATTGGCAAAGAGCAGCGTAGGATCGTCCAAGGGGATAGTCGCAGATGAGTGGACATAGGTGTGCTGGTGCTCCTTGAAGAAATCAATGAACTTTTGCCGGATCTGCCTAGCTGACAGTATAGTTTCCATCCTGAGATCACCACGCAAAGCTGGCAAAAGAAAAAAAGAACGCAGATGGGTGAAGGACACATTCTGCTCAGTTTAATGGGACAGTCATGAATAAGGATCCTGGGGAAGGGTCAACTGGGATCTAATTCACCCAATTCTTTTGTCTGGGTCTCATGAGTTAGAATTTTCAGATGTTAATTTCTAGTCTCACTTGTTTCCAGGAGTGATGAGAGTGTCTCACTGTGCCATACATGGTACTGGGCTAAAGGATCAGATTCCACAGCTTTAAGGCAAAATATCCCCTCCAAACTTATGTGGTGGATACCAAACCATTAAGTCAGATTGAGCCTGGCTCCTCTGGGGAGGGGCCCTGAGTCACATTCACAAAGGCCCACAGTACTGGTGACTCTATGCTGTGGCTCATGAATGCCATCCAACAAGGATCACGGTGCCTTGCAAATACAATAGACAGAAAATGGATTTTAAGTGATCATTGCATGCTCTACAAACCCCGAGTTAGGGCTGGCAATTCAGTAATTCACTTAGCAGGAAAAAAAGGGAACAGATTGTTATAGTTTAAAAAGAAACCCTGAACACCAGGATGAAAGGAAATCGGGACTTAAGGATCCTGCACCAATCATCACTATCCTACAGCAAATTGACTACCAGCCCTTCTCCCCAGAGAGCACTGGCTGCTTCCCGCTTCACACGCTGCAGTCCCGGAAAGTGTGTATGGGAGAACTAATAAGCAAGGTCTACTCCAGCTGCCAGGAGACAGCAGGCAGAAGTAGGAAAGGGGTCTGAATGGCTTCTTTCTGGCTGCTTCTCCAGAGCCACAGGACCAGCAAAGGAACCAGCAGCATGATTGTCAGTGCAACACCCTTCACCATTTCCACCCAGGCCCAGATTCACAAAGGCATGTAGGCACCTAGCTCCCATTCAGTGTCTAAATAGCTTAGAGGAGCTGAGTCTTGGAGTCCATTCTGGAACCCTCCAGAGGAACTGAGAGAGAAAAGGGTGTCTCATTTTCACAAACAGGAGACGGAGCAGAGACTCTGCCTGTCCACCACTCAAGTCATTAGAGCAGCAGCCGCTCTGACTCTCTCTGAGCAAGAAAGAAGAGGCCGGGGTTGGAAGCGAGGGGAAAAGCTACATTTAAAAAAAAAAAAATCATTTTTGAAGTGCACTAAAACCCCCACTGGCATTTTAGCTGTCATGCTTTTTCACTTCTCCCAGAGTGAGGATTTTGGCAAGAACCACCCATTTAGCAACTTGGCCAAAGGTCACACGCAGAGCAAAGAACTGAACCCAGGAGTCCTGACTTCCAGTCCCCTGTTCTAACCAATACCCCTCACAGCATATGCAGATGGGAAACGGGCTATGCCATGTTAAGCAGGGCTAAGATGATGCAACAAGACCCCAAACAACTACAAATAGGGAAACAACCCCAAAGCACCTGGCACTGGCTACTACGAGAAGACCATTGGTCAGACCCAATACGGCCTTTACGTTTTTAAAGTACATTTAAAATGCAGGCCCACAGGGCCTGACATTTGGGAGAGCTGGTTTAAAATGTTATAGGCAAAAAAACTGCCCTCAGCTCTACCCCAGACTGCCAGGGACAGGGTCGGACAGGGCCCTACCGGGGCCACGCCCTGGGCAGCACTAAGACACGCTCCCTGTATGCCAGGTGGTCCCGCGTCCCCGCCCCGCGGCAGGTCGCCCCAGCCCTTCCGACGTGGCGCGACTCCCCAGCCCCCGCTCCCAGGGAGCCCCCAGACCCCGCCACCCTGAGCCAGACTCCCAGCATCCCCTGCGGCTGCGGCCCTAGAGCACCAACCCCAGGGGATGCTGGGAAAATGGCTCAGGAAACGGGGGCACCGTGGTAATCGGGGGGGGG
>NW_020664517.1:1557174-1590647 GCF_002925995.2 Terrapene triunguis | reverse complement strand
CCCCCCCGGACGCTATTTTTAACACAAAAAGCAGGACATGTCCGGGTAAATCCAGACGAATGGTAACCCTAGGCAACAGCACAGCGATGTTTTATATCAACAAACGGGGGTGCACGCTCCTCTCTCCTGTGCCAGGAAGCCCTCATGCCGTGAGACTTCTGTGTGGAGCACTCGATCACCTGCAGGCAGCAGGCATCATACCTCCCTGGGATACAGAATGAGCTGGCGGACAGTCTCAGCAGGTCTTTTCATGGCCACGAGTGGTCCCTCCGGCTGGACATAGTGAGCTCAGTCTTCCAACACTGGGGCTTTCCCCAGATAGATCTGTTCGCCACACAACGCAACAGGAAGTGTCAGCGATTCTGCTCCTTCCTGAGTCACAGCCCAGGCTCCATCGCGGATGCATTCCTACTTCCGTGGGGAGGCTGTCTCCTGTACGGGTTCCCACCGGTTCCTCTCGTTCACAGCAGATGCAGCCTCACATACAATGGCCATGGGGGTTGTAATGAGGAGGAGTTCCTGGTTGCAGGTCTCTGGTCTACCCCATGAGGTCCAGCAAACAATCCAGGACCTCCCCTTCGAGGGTTCGGCCCTCTTTTCCGATAAAAAGCTGCTTCCGGGAGCTGCACAGAGCAAGCCCCCGACCCCGCTCCCCGGCAGGAGCTCGAGAGCCAGGTTAAAACGTCTGAAGGGCCAGATGCAGCCCCCGGGCTTTAGTTTGCCCACCCCTGGTCTAAAGTCACCCCCTTCATGGAGCTCAACTTTATTAACAAACAAAACAACAAGAAGATACTATTAAAGCACTGATGAAACCTTGGCTGCTGCGAGGGTTCCTCTGTCACCACTGCTCAGCCCACACCTTAGAAGACCCTCTATCTCTGAGAGCCACTCCCCCCTTATATCCACATAAGGTAACAAGACACATGCCTCAGTGAATCAGCCAAACCCACTTCTCTCTTTCCCAGATGTATTAACACTGGCTAACATGGTGAAGTGTTTCAGATAAACACGGCCAGCCCGTTACCATTAATGGTTGAAATCTTGGCCCAATTGAAGTCAATAGCAAAAGTCCTATTGATTTCAGTGGGCTCAGGATTTCACCCACTATGTTTCATTTAGCTATGTTGCCACTGGGGAAAAAATTGCTCTATATACCTTTTAAATGACAATTGCACTAGAATTGCTATTAATTGACAAAATTTACAGTAATTGAACTCGTTTTGGTTAGTTTTTATTGTGTGGAAAAGCTGTTCCCTTCCCCTTCCCCAATCATGCACAATCCAAACTGAGGGCAAGTCTACACGTCAGACTTAACTCGATCTAACTTACGTCGCCCAGGGTGTGAAAAAGACACCCCGAGTGAGGGAAGTTACAGCGACGTAAGCGCTGTCCGCACCAGTCCTATGTTAGTGGGAGAGACTCTTCCGCCGATATATCTTCTGTCTCTCGCAGAGGTGGAGTAATTATGCTGCCAGGAGAGCGCACTCCCATCGGCATAGAGCGTCTTCACCAGACGCCCTACAGCAGCTGTGCCGACGTAGCGCTTCTACTGTAGACCTGCCCTCAGCTATCATCGTGAATTCAGAAATTGTGAAACAGGAGCAGAAAATAATGTGTACCAATCTTGGGGGAGAGAAAGTTGGTGGCGAGAGGAGAGGAACAGGAGTGTAGTAAGAGATCCATCTCCAGTGCATTGGCTGGGACAGATAAACTAATGTTAGGCTGGGAATTTCAAAGAAGCCTTGGAAAGTTCCAGCCTTGGTCATTACTTGGACTGTTCTTATGAGTTTAAAAAAATGCATTCAGAAACTGATACAAAAATAAAATAGTTTGGCAAGTATTTCATACTTACATCAAGTTTTTGACTGTAGCAGTGCTCTCAAAATAGGAGACTTGTAAGCTGAAGGTAACATTTTTCACAGCTCTAGAGCACTGTAAATTGTGAGACGAGTGCTTTGAGGTCCTTGAATTTGAAGCGGCCACATGTTGTTTTGTTATTAAAAATCCAGTAGATAATTGAGGAACATTTGTTTTTGCATTTATATATGAATGTATTGGAAAAAGATTGGTCAGTGAGTTTTGCTATATGAATGTTTAAAATATTATAGAAAAGTCACCCAGTTACATTGCTATGTTTTATGTAAATTGTGAACTCTTTCGGAGGTTTTTCCTATTTTTCTGTTTTTAAAAATAAAAAAGGAAAAGTCTCACCTTTTTCTCAATCTATTATCTGCTCTTTGTGTTCCATATCGCTCACTGTTATACCTGTTTTGCAGCTTTATATGTTTGTCTGTCTCAAAAAAACAAAAACAAAAAAGCAATGGAGCCTACAGTACAGTCAAACTTTCTTTTTCTTTTAGTCTGTTCAAGTACTTCATGTTGTGTATTAATGTTTGTGCAGTTCTTTGGAATACTCCGATGCGGCATAGAGTATGAACATAATGAAGTGGAGACCATTAGTTAAAATATCCTAAATTAACATGAAAAAATTATCGTTACTAAATAAATGTGCAACAGTTCAAACAGCAAAACTGAAGAAAACAAATAATCCAATAGGATGCTAGGCTGGAGTTAAAGTTTAATTTAACATTACTTATTTCCTCTTACTTAAGTGGGCTTTTCACTAATTAAGTGTCAATGGGGGTTACTTCTAGCACTGAGAAAAGTATTTTCCATTTCTTTAAAAGCTTGCTGTAGAGTCCTCTTTTTAGATGTTATTTTTCTTTCTTGCATGTCATCCATTAAAGATTAGCTGAGGCAGGTTGGAGCATGGAGAGATTATGAATGGCAGAACAACTCCTGTGGAATAATAATCAGGTTTTGATATTTAATGTTTCTTATTAACCTTTGGTACAAATTGAAATCCAGGTTCCTGATAACTCACGGAGAAGATGAATTCAAGATCCTCTTCCAATTAAAGTGAAATAAGACCTATATTGGGCTTTAGCCAAAAGAACTCACTAGTTATCTACCCTTACGTTTATAAACCTAAATACGTATGACATTCTACAGTTGTAAAAAGTCTATAATGCATATACTTTCACAAATTATTCAGCTCTCTGCGTATAATTATTCATTGTGTATACAGCCTACGTAATTATTCCTTGGTTTTCTTGTCATTAATGTTGCATTATGCAGACCCACTTTCTAAATGTTTTATCAAAATGTGTCATTATAAATAGTAAAATCTTTAAAAAGGCAATAGTGTTTGAGTTACGAGGCTGGGAAAGTACACTGAGTTGTCGAAAGAACAGACAATCTAGATTTTTCTTTGCAACTCTGATGAAGAACTGTTGGCAACATAATGAATGTTTCACTTTAAAGTTTACTTTGAAATTATCAGAAATGTCAATAGTCTAAAAACAATATACAGGTCACAACTACCTAAAGTATAAAATTTGATTGGATGGAACAAGTTCAGTATTTTAGTTATTAAGCCATGGACGTTTTTGCTTTTATGTAAAAATAAATCCAGCATTTATTTCGGATAAGGCCCTGTTAGTGAGTTTTTGCTCCATGATGCCAACTAAACCGTATATATAAGAATTGTTTTTCCTTTACACACAAAATAAAGGACTTCAAATCATGTTGTTTTTAAGGAATAGCATGGGTTAAACCCACTATAGTTGTTGAAGTATAATACACAAACATGACCATAATGTGCTTACATTTGTATACGTACCCATGTTACTTACCCATCTTTTTTTCATTAAAATAATGAAATAAAGCTATTCAGGAATCAAGAGTTATTCACAGAAAAAGGCTGAACAAGATTGCTGTTCAGTTTTTGAAAAGTCAGCTGTGTGGAATTCAGTATGTTGAAAGCAGAGGGATTAAATTTGTCCAAGGATTAGCTTTCACAAGAACCAGGTTAGGCAAGTCCTGTGGAGAGTCGGTATCTAAACCCACAAAAATTACTTTTTCTTTTTTCACTGGCTTGGATCTGAGCACACAGTGAAACCATGGTACAGAGACACTTTTGATAACTGCCAACTATGCAGTTTTAGCCATCAGTGTGTTTACAGGATTGGAAATGTAGGAGCAGGTGAATACAACAAACTAAATACATATAGCAAACACAAAGCAATCAAAGTGTCAGTGTGTTTTATCTGTGTTTGTACAGATTGTTTTATCTACAGAGTCACATTTAAATAGCTTGTAGTCCGGTAACTCCTAGTACAGACCAGTCAAAAATGTTTTGCAATTTTTGTATATCAGCAATGTGCTTCTAATTTTTAGTTACATGACAACATTTAAAATAAATGAATGGTAATTTTCAAAATCGCACTGAAGAACCTGGCCAAGTTGTCCATTTCATAGCAGAACATTACAGATCATTTAAAAAAAAAAAAACACAGACATGGGAGCTTTGCCATTGAGTTCAATGAGAGCAGAACAGGGCCTTTAGGGTTAGAACATTCCAGGCTTATCAGCATTTTGCAATGTGTGTGGAGGCAGATTAATCGTACATTTTAATGACAGTCACAGCAATGTAATTACTCTGTTTCAGTTTAATTGACTATTATAAGTTCAATTTCTAAAATAAGAAATTGGGGGTTAATGACTAGACTCAAACTTGAAAAAAGTCTGTCAATTTATTTTGATTTCTAAAGTAAATGAATAAAGAAAAGATTTCTTTAATGGAAATTGTTGGCAAGTGTTTTTAAACAAATATCAATAGTACTGGCCCATCTAGAAATGGCAAAGACAGGCTCCAAAGCCTTCTCTGCCCAGAAGGGCAGGGCACCCCAATGCTGGGGGAGGTGCAAAGATGAAAAGGAAGGCGGCCCATGGAACAGTGAGCGGAGCGGAGCTGAGCTGTTTGCGAGGTCAGCTGGAGCACTTCATGGGACGGCTGGTGGAGTGGAGCGGCTGGCAGAGCTGAGCAGTTTGTGGGACGGTTGGAGCGGCCCACGGAATGGGGAGTAGAGCAGAGCAGAGCAGTTTGCGGGGACGGCTGGAGGAGAGGAGAGGCGAGGCGCAGCGTGGCTGGTAGAGCGGAGCCCTTTGTGGTAAAGGCTGCAGCAGATCTCCACGGAGAGGAGTTCTATATAGCTGGGGCAGTTGGCCTCGGACCACGTAAGGTGCCCCTTAACACCCTGTGTGCCCCTCCCATTTTCCGCCCAGGCTGGGGGGTGTGTGTAAAACTCTGCAGATAAACTTTTGAACTCTGGGGCAGCACTGACCAGGGACAGAGACTTTGGGGTTGTTGGACTTTGGGGTGATTGGACTTAAGACCCTGAGGGGAAAAGGACACTGCCAAACTTACTTGGAAGTGGGTCTTTTGCTCATGGTTTGTGTTATGAATCCTGTTTGTGGTGTTTCCCCAACATAATGCCGCATTGTTTCCCTCCTTTATTAAAAGGCTTTTGCTACACTCAGACTCCGTGCTTGCGAGAGGGGAAGTATTGCCTCCTAGAGGCTCCACGGGGTGGTATGTAATTGTCCCAGGTCACTGGGTGGGGGCTCGAGCCGGTTTTGCATTGCATTATTGAAACAGAACCCCTAGATACTGAACCCGGCCCTTGTTGCTGCCAACTTAGAGGGGCAGAAGGGTTACACAAGCAAACCCAAAAACCCCAAAACCATTTACACCCATTCCACGGGATAAATTTCAGCTGACAGAGCCTTCATAGAAACAACTAAACAGAACAAACAAGAGACCCATTACAGGAATCTTAAATTCAAAGTATGATTTTACCAAGTGTGGTGTTTCTTGTATTTTACTTTCACTTTGATATACGTTCGGTGGGGAGGGAGAAATAGAAAATATGTCATTTACTTTGTTTTCCCACAAACTAGAGCTTAACTCTCTCTAGAGCTGTATGGACGTATTAGTCAAATCATATAGTAAAAGACTTTGAAATATTTTATTTTCAGTTCTGAAAAATTTTAACTAAGGAAACTCCAAGCATTTCTTCATAAAAATGTACCCTGTTACCCCAGCATTGACCATAACATTAAAAATACATACTGTAACTCCTCACTTAAAGTCGTCCCGGTTAACGTTGTTTCGTTGCTGATCAGTTAGGGAAGATGCTAGTTTCAATTTGCGCAATGCTCCCTTCTAACGTTGTTTGGCAGCCACCTGCTTTGTCCACTGCTTGCAGGAAGAGCAGCCCGTTGCAGCTAGCTGGTGGGGGCTTGGAACCAGGGGTGGACCGGCAGCCCCCCCATCAGCTCCCCCTATCAGCTCCCCGCTCCCCTAAGTTCCCTGTGCAGCAGCCACCCAGCAGGCTATCAATTGCAGGCAGTTCAGCTGTCCCTCCCCCGACTGCCGTGTGCTGCTCCTCCATTCGTATGTCTCTGTCGCTCTCTGCCATGCTGTCTTCCCTCCATTCGTGCTGCCTTGTAGAGTGTGAGAGGCTACATGAACAACACTGTGTTAACCCTTGAGGGTTCAGCCAAGTGCTAGTTCATCATTTAGCAGTAAGGCATTCCCTGGGAAATATCCCACCTTCTTCCACCCTCTGACTCCACCACCTCAACCAAGCTTCACAATCATCATTGCTGTGTACAGTATTAAATTGTTTGTTTAAAACTTATACTGTGTGTGTGTGTCTATATATATATATATATATAATTTTTTTGTCTGGTGAAAAAAAATTCCCTGGAACCTAACCCCCCCATTTACATTAATTCTTATGGGGAAATTGGATTCGCTTAACATCATTTTGCTTAAAGTCTCATTTTTCAGGACCATAACTACAACGTTAAGCGAGGAGTTACTGTACTATGCATAACCATTACAAGTACTGTGATAATTCCAAAACCAACTCTAAAGAAAAGCCCAGGTCATGCAGAGTTCAACAACCACTAATCTTGAATACTAAATCCAAAACCAAAAACCCCTCAGATCATCCACCAATATATTATTAACCGCAAGTTGCTTTTGCCACTCGTATTCCATGAACATGCCCAATAAACAATCACAACTAGAGTTAGTAACAAAATACTAACAAACAAATAAAACCCTGCAGTACTTCTTTGAGCTTTTGGTTTTTGTTCTGAGAGAGACACACACACACACACGCACGCATGCACGCATAAGGCAGAATTTTATTATTTAGTTTATAAAACACCTTATAAAGTGCAAAAATATTGGTATATTTTGAAAGTCAATTATTACACTGCTGTAATATTTATTATATCTTCTGAGATAGTACCGTGGATAGTGATCTCATCTTTTTGTTATAAGGTCTTGCCTTTATTCTGGCTTTTTCAGTTTTTGATAGGAGTAATGTTAAGTGATTTCTGCTGAGGGCGATATTTTAAATCCTAACAATTTCTTCTTTCTTGCCTTTCCTATTCAGCTTTTCTATTTACACATATGACCTCTAGGAAATCAGCAAACAGTCTTCTTTCCTGGGAAACATACTCCTTCCCTTCCCCCAAAGTTCTGTTGTTTGGAGACTCATGAACTAATGTTTAAACTAGAATGATTTCCAACACGCTCTCTTGCTACTACTGTATTTAAAGGTAGTTTAAAAAGTGTGGACGACAGGTTTGCAAACAGAATCAGGTTTAACTAAAACTATGTACACTACTTTGACTCAGTAAACTCATACTTGGTCCGGTTCATCTTCTTCATATTTACTTTCGCCCATATTAGAAAACAATTAGCTTACGAAACAAATTTGAGTATTTGGGGGGGGGGGGGAGAATCTACTTTGAGTCTTTCTCATTTGATTACAGGATATTTGATCAGCTTGTTTAAAAATGGGCATATCCAAATATTATTGTAAACACCCAATGATTTGTTTTACCTGCAAGCTAAGTATTTTACTTAGTTGGCTTACATAGTAGCTAATAATATTTGTTAATGTAATTTAACTGCTGTGAACCTTTACTGAATAAATATTGAAATGTATACAAGTCAAAGAAAGAGACTCTCTAATAACTTTTGTAAAAGCTTCCGTTTAATAGTTAAGGAGAAAAGTTTATATGACATAGCAGAAGCAATTAACAGCAGATTTTACATTTAATAAAAAGAAAGAAGCATACGTATTTGCTTTATTCAGTCCATCCTAATTTGCATTAGAGCTGTGGGTGTTTAATGAGCAAATTCCAACTAAAATGCTCTATTGATTTTCTAAGTGAACTTTGTAATGGCTATCTACCTCCCCAAAGCTGTCTGTTTGCAGTTGTTTTCCTTACTAAAAATTACAAATATTTTAGAGTTGATGGGCTTAGCATAAGGATCATTTTGAAATAAAGAGCTCCAGTGTAATAGGTTTTTTGGTTACAAAGATGTTATTAAATTATTCCAGAGCAGATAAAATGTAGCTATTCATCAATGTAATATATAAATATATTTCAAGTACACTTTTAGTAAGCATTGGAAGAGAGTCTGGGGTGATTTTTTCATTAGGTGAATTTTATCTAACATTGTAGGAATAACCTCTAGTAACTCTTGCATGTCCTGAGCAATACGTGCTATTGCTAAAAAACAAATCTTCATGTTAACTTAATGCCTGAATATACATATTCAGTTCATGTAATATCATGTTTCAAGGGGGGGGGGGAAATTGTATACAACATTTTATTCTTGTTGGTCAGCTCTCAAGATAAACAGGGTAGGGTTGGTTGGGACTTCGATGGCAGGATTCCAAGGAAAACCGAGGAGGGTGGAATTGGTGATTAAGTCGCTGGTTCTCATTTCTTAGGGTATGTCTACACTACGAGGGTAATTCGATTTTACTTAAATCGAATATGTGGAATCGATATTGCAAAGTCGAACGTGTGTGTCCACACTAAGGACACACTAAGGACAGTAATTCGACTTTGTGAGTCCACACTAACGGGGCGAGCGTCGATATTGGAAGCGGTGCACTGTGGGCAGCTATCCCACAGTTCCCGCAGTCCCCGCTGCCCATCGGAATTCTGGGTCGAGCCGCCAATGCCTTCTGGGTAAAAAAAATGTGTCATCATCCGTCCGTCACTAACGCCCTCCCTCCCTCCATGAAAGCACCGGCGGGAAATCAGTTCGCGCACTTTTCTGGTCAGTGACAGCGCGGACGCCACAGCACTGCGATCATGGATCACGCTGCGACCATCGCTGCACTTGTGGCCGTTCTCAACACCTCGCAGCTTATCATACACCTTTCCCTGAGGCAGATGAAGAGTAATCAGGCGAGGAGGCTACGACACCGCCGTGATGGCCTGAAGTCGGAGAGTAGCACAGAGCTGTCAGAAACCACGAGCCCCAGCGCCCAGGACATCACGGTGGCAATGGGTCATGTGGATATCGTGGAACGGCGATTCTGGGCCCGGGAAACAAGCACGGACTGGTGGGACCGTATAGTGCTTCAGGTCTGGGATGAATCCCAGTGGCTGCGAAACTTTCGCATGCGGAAGGGGACTTTCCTCGAACTTTGTGAGTTGCTGTCCCCTGCCCTGAAGCGCAAGGACACCCGCATGCGAGCAGCCCTCACTGTCCAGAAGCGAGTGGCCATAGCCCTCTGGAAGCTTGCAACGCCGGACAGCTACCGGTCAGTCGCGAACCACTTTGGTGTGGGCAAATCTACCGTGGGGGTTGTTGTCATGCAAGTAGCCAAGGCAATCGTGAAGGTACTGCTCCCAAAGGTAGTGACCCTGGGAAACGCGCAGGTCATCATAGATGGCTTTGCCGCGATGGGATTCCCAAACTGCGGTGGGGCTATCGATGGGACTCACATCCCTATCCTGGGACCGGACCACCAGGCCAGCCAGTACATCAATAGAAAGGGCTACTTTTCAATGGTGCTGCAAGCACTGGTGGACCATCGGGGACGGTTTACAAACATCTACGTCGGATGGCCGGGCAAGGTTCATGACGCTCGCGTGTTCAGGAACTCTGGTCTGTTTAGACGGCTGCAGGAAGGTATTTACTTCCCAGACCACAAAATAACTCTTGGGGATGTGGAGATGCCTACAGTCATCCTCGGGGACCCAGCCTACCCGCTAATGCCCTGGCTCATGAAGCCCTATACTGGCGCCCTGGACACAGAAAAAGAACTGTTCAACTACCGTCTCAGCAAGTGCAGAATGGTGGTGGAGTGTGCTTTTGGCCGTCTCAAAGGGAGATGGAGAAGCTTACTCACTCGCTGTGATCTCAGTGAAACCAATATCCCCATCGTTATTGCAGCTTGCTGTGTGCTCCACAATCTGTGTGAGAGCAAGGGGGAGACCTTTATGGCGGGGTGGGAGCTAGAGGCAAATAGCCTGGCTGCTGATTACGTCCAGCCAGACAGCCGGGCCATTAGAAGATCCCAGCGGGACGCCCTGTGCATCCGGGAGGCTTTGAAAGCTAGGTTCCTGAGTGAGCAGGGCAACCAGTGACTTTTCAGTTTGTGGACAGAGAAGCTGAACCTGCCCCCGTTTCTTTACCCAGTTCATTTTGACTATCCTCTCCAGTTACATACCCCCTTCACCCCCTTCCCCTTCCCAAAAAATAAAATCATTTCGATTTTGTTAATGAACAGCGTTGTCTGTATTGCTGTTTTCGCGGGAATATTTTAAACCGGGGACGCAGACTGTGGCGGGGGGCGGGTTCAGTGTTCTGATGCAAATGATGCTTCTAAACTCCCGGAATGACAGGCTCCGCACTGGTGGACTGGTTATTTCAATGGAGAACATGAAAAACACCTCCCAGACTGACCAGGGTAACCAGTGACTGCACTGTGTATGTGTCCTGATGCTGGACCTGACACCGCCTCTGTACCCTGCTAAAGGTCACTGTCCTGCCCAATTACCAAGCCCCTTCCCCCCCTCCAGACAGACTCTCCCTCAAAAGAACCTGACTGAAACAGTAATGGAGAGAAACAAACATTTTATTGCGAACCAGACATGAAACGTGGGGGGTGAAACTTGGACGGGGGCTTGTGTGAGGTGGGTAGGAAAGGACTTATGAAATTTTGGGGAATTTCAGCCTTCTAGTGCTAGAGCAGTCTGCAGGGGTTGACTGAAAGTTTTAACGGCCCTTGCTGCCCCTCCTTCTTTGGACTTTGGGTGAGGGTGGTGTGGGACTTGGTGGCGGGTGAGGGCGGTTACAGATAGACTGCAGCGGGGCTCTGTCCTCCTGCCTCCGGTCTTGCAGAACATCCACAAGGCGCCGGAGCGTGTCCGTTTGCTCCCTCATTAGTCCAAGCAGCTTTTCAGTAGCCTGTTGGTCCTCCTGACGCCACCTCTCCTCCCGTTCCATGACTGCTCGGTGCATTTGTGACAAGTTCTCCCTCCACTGTGTCTGCTGGGCTGCCTGGGCTCGGGAGCATCCCATTAGTTCTGAGAACATGTCTTCACGCGTCTTCTTCTTCCTCCACCTAATCTGCGCTAGCCTCTGGGAGTGTGCTGACAGGCTGGGTTGGGAGACAGTCGCAGATGTGTCTGTGTGAATTTTAAAAAGGGAGTGAATTCCTGAGACAGATAAATGAAATTGTATACAAAGAACCTAGTCTTTCTCTGTGAACAAGACCATGCACTGAACCTCTCACATGCGCACTCAGGACAAGGTCGAATTTTCGGCCGTCGCCTTCAGTGCCTGTGGACTTGCGGAGGTCTTGGAGTGTTCAGAGAACTGTGGCTGGAGACCTGAACTTCTGGAGCGGGCAATAATGGTAAGCCGCAGACTTGTGGCTGCTTAAAACTCCAGCAGTAGCACTGGCCTCCTTTCACATTGAAAGCAATGCCAGTCTCTGCTGCCAGCAATCAGGACAGCATCAACTCTGCCCCTGTCCCACCCCCTCGCGGCTGTCCCAGGGAAAGATCCCTGTATGCTGCCCCTCTCCCTCCACCGCGTGGCTGTAAAGCAGTCCCAATACTAACAGTCCCCTCCCTAATTCAAAGCAGGGCGTCATGAGCGACATCACCCTCCTGAGGATCCCGGACACCCAGAAAGAACGCATGCTGCGGGAAAGCATGCAGAAACCGGGGCCGTATGCCACCATGCTATGTCGGGCCATGATCCCCGAGTACCTGATTGTGGCGTGGAGGGGACATGTCTGCTACCACGGAGGGCCCAGTAAGATCGCCCTACCCCGGAACCTCATAAACAGGCTTGAGATCTACCTCCACGAGACCTACGAGGAGTTCTCCTACGAGGATTTCTCGTCAATCCCCGGCCACATTGACCGGATTTTCGCCTAGGTGCACTGGGACTATGGAGTGGAGCGTCTTGGGCCTCGGAATCATGCAGTAACGGACATTGTGAAAATTTTTTAAAATACTTGGGACTAAATTGAGAAGAGCCTAAGACAGAGAAATCATGAAAACCCATTTGTTACCTTTGTAAATATTCCTGTTTTGCACCTGATTCTTTTTTACTAGTTTACAGCACTTTTATAAACATACATTGTTAATAGTATAAATATTACCGTTCTGTTTTAAATAAATGTTTACATGTTTACAGCACTTACTGCTTGATCCTTCCCCTGATTCTGTGTCCGGGGTAAGGGATGGGGACGGTTGGTACGGGATCTCGGTAAGGGTGATGAAGAGCTCCTGGCTGTCGGGGAAATCAGCGGTGCCAGCGCTGTCGACTGCCTCGTCCTCCTCATCTCCTTCTTCATCTTCCCCGTCCGCTAACATGTCCGACGAGGAACCGGCCGCGGACAATATCCCATCCTCGGAGTCCACGGTCAGGGGTGGGGTAGTGGTGGCGGCCGCTCCCAGGATGGAATGCAGTGCCTCGTAGAAACGGGATGTGTGGGGCTGGGATCCGGAGCGTCCGTTAGCCTCTTTGGTTTTTTGGTAGCCTTGTCTCAGCTCCTTGATTTTCACGCGGCAGTGCGTTGCATCCCGGCTGTAGCCTCTCTCTGCCATGGCTTTGGAGATCTTCTCGTAGATCTTAGCATTCCTTCTTTTGGAGCGCAGCTCGGAAAGCACGGACTCATCGCCCCACACTGCGATGAGATCCAAGACTTCCCGATCAGTCCATGCTGGGGCCCTCTTTCTATTAGATTGCACGGCCATCTCTGCTGGAGAGCTCTGCATAGTTGCCACTGCTGCTGAGCTCCCCTCGATGTCCAAAGAGGAACTGAGATTCAAACTGCCCAGACAGGAAAATGAAAATGAATTCAAATTTTCCCGGGGGTGTGGCTGGTCAGAGCATCCGAGCTCGGACTGCTGTCCAGAGCGTCAACAGAGTGGTGCATTGTGGGATAGCTCCCGGAGCTATTAGCGTCGATTTCCATCCACACCTAGCCTAATTCGATATGGCCATTTCGAATTTAGCGCTACTCCTCTCGTTGGGGAGGATTACAGAAATCGATTTAAAGAGAGCTCTATGTCGAACTAAATGGCTTCCTGGTGTGGACGGGTGCAGGGTTAATTCGATATAACGGCGCTAAATTCGACATAAAAGCCTAGTGTAGACCAGGCCTAAGAGTCAGGCACTGAAGTAGGTGCTAGCATGGAACTATGGGCCATTGTGCTGCTGCCGGTGCCATCTTTCATTGTGGACATAAGAACCTGATCGCTTATTTCATTCACAAGCCCATGACACTTTTCATAAGCATAGAGCTGTCGGTCTTGATGTTCCAGCCTGGATAACTGCATTCTTTCCATCAAAATATCTCCCATGGAGTTTTATTTGGATTCTCATTCTTCATATCCTGTCCTAAATATAGCATCAAAATATTGTGCTGTTAAACAGATGTTCTCTTTCATTCCAGAGGTGGCTGCATTTCAGTGGGTGATGATTTCTTTATAAAGTTTGTAAAGCATTTAGAGATCCTTCCGGTTGAAAGATGCTATATAGGCAAGTAAAGTTGTGGTATTGTTGCTAGTGGTATTTTTCTGTAACAGAATGCTAAATTATATACAAATATTCTCTTTTTCCTGGTCACTCTTTTGGTCCTTATTTCTAGAGCTGTTTTCGATAAAGGAAGGTGCTAAGTATGTCTCAGTGCTCACAAATGACATCATGCTGCCCAGAATTCTCCAAGAGACACAGGGCGCCTGGCTACCGCAACAGCATGTGAGGGCTCCATGTGGCTCGCCCCGGGAGTGGGTGTGGCCATGGCTCCTTCTGGCCATCCGTGGGGTGACTAGTGTCATTCAGTCCTAGTCCCCATAGGCTCACAAGGACAGAGATTAGCTCAAGCCCGCCATTGGAGTTGGGGGGAGGGAAGGCATACCTTGTCCCCTGCACCACACTCCTTGCACATTCACCCTGGGGTAGCTCTAGGCAAAATCCTTTTTTGCTTATTTATCTTCAAATATGAGCTTGATACTGGGTGGGAGATAATCTTGTTTTTGCAGTTGGGTGTTTCTCGTCATTATTAACTTTGAAGAATTACCATCTTATGCTCCAGTCCTACAGCCCTCCTGAACTCTGCAGGAGTCTGCCTTTGCCGGGCAGCGTGCAGGAGTGGGGCTGTACTTCTATACATGCCAGATCAATAACTCTTTCAAACGTTGAATATTGCTGTGAAAAGCAATGGCTCAGCCCATGTAGCTACCGTGATAATTGCACCCTGTAGGAAAGGATTTTTAAAAAGAAATATTGAAATAATTTTAGAACTTTTAAAATGTATGAATATTACAAATTGTCAGATACTGCCAGAAATGAATGAACATGTTGACCATGAAAATATGTATGTAGAATCAGTGGAGAATCTGGCCAGCAGAGAAATCTGGCAGATGGTAGATGAGGCTTCTACAACCAGTCAAGTGAGTTCAGCAAGAACTCTGCTGCTTTCACAGGGAATGTATGCAACCAGGAGGGCAAATGTCAGGGATGCAATGTTCCCCTATCTGTTATTTGCTTACTGGGAGGTTGTGGCACTCTGTGCCTGAAACCAGCACCCTGGAACCCCCATACTCACCCCGTCATATAATTCTGCTATGTTGTGTATGTACAAAGCATGCCTTGTGAGGCATCATTTTAAAAGGCTTGATCTGTTGAACATTAATGTCCTGTTAGATTGTATGTGCTATCACTGGATGGGAAGTTACGAAGTTTTGCTATGTGTGTGTTACTGGAATATGTTGTGCGGTTGGGAACACCCACAACCAGCCTTTCCGGTGCACAATGGAGCAGCCAGACACTGACGGTGGCCCATTAAAGGGAATCCACACTCACAAGGGCTGCCCCAGGAACTGTATACAATGGAGATGTCTCAGAGGGAGCACATAGACAATGGAGACTGCTTAACTCACATCATAGCCAAGGCCCTACCAAATTCATGGCTGTGAAAAACGTGTCACAGACAGTGAAATCTGTTTTCCCCCATGAAATCTGGCCTTTTGTGTACTTTTCCCCTATACTATACAGATTTCACAGGGGAGACCAGCGTTTCTCAAACTGGGGGTCCCAACCCAAATGGGGGTCACAAGGTTATTGTAGGGGGGTCATGGTGTTGCCACCCTTCTGCGAGGCCTACAGAGTTGGATGACTGGAGAGTAGCAGCTGCTGGCCAGGCACCCCGCTCTGAGGGCAGTGCCCCTCCAGCAGCAGCGCAGACGAAAGGGTGGCAATACCATATTAGGCCATCCTTACTTCTGCGCTGCTGCTGGACGTGGCACTGGCTTCAGAGCTGGGCTTCCAGCCAGCAGCCATCACTTTCCAGCTGCCCAGCTCTGAAGGCAGCGCCAGCAGCAGCGCAGAAGTAAGGGTGGAAATACTGCGATCCCCCTACAATAACCTTGTGACTCCCCCTCCCCCCCAGGCCAACTTACTTTTGGGTCAGGACCCCTACAGTTACAACACTGTGAAATTTCGGATTTAAATCTCTGAACTCATTAAATTTATGATTTTAAAAATCCTATGACTGTGAAATTCCACAAAATGGACTGTGAATGTGGTAGGGCCTAGTCACAGCAAAAGGTCTTCGCCTCTTTTATACTTTCTTCCAGCTTGGTGGAAAGTGACATCATCATTTGGCCTCTTTCCCCACAGCTCAACACCTGGAAAGACGTCTGGAGGACAAAGCCTGAACTGGGGCGGTGGTCCCAGGCTGAAGAGACGGCCAGCCTGTGTATGGAAGAGCTGTGACCTGCTTGTATTATCTAACCGGGCGAGCCAGTGCTTGATTTAAATCCTGGCTAGTTTCTAAAACGCAGATTGCAATGTTACTTTTATTTATTAGGTAACCAACTTTGATCTGGGCGCTTATCACTTGTAATCACTTAAACTGTTTTATATTTTACCTTAAACAGGGTGTTTTGGTTGAGGTGCCTGGGAAATCTGCTCCGTGTACAAAAGCTGGTGCACGTCCTCTCACATTGAGGCAGGGGCAGACTAGGTAATAAGCTTTCACTGGTCAGGCTTCTCACCAGGGCAAGATGGGACAGCTCTCATAGACTCATAGACTTTAAGGTCAGAAGGGACCATTATGGTCATCTAGTCTGACCTCCCGCATGATGCAGGCCACAAAAGCTGACCCACCCAATTTCCCTTATCTCAGCTGTTGAAGTCTCCAGATCGTGATTTAAAGACTTCAAGTCGCAGAGAATCCCCCAGCTTGCGACCCCTGCCCTATGCTGCGGAGGAAGGCGAAAAACCTCCAGGGCCTCTGCCAATCTACCCTGGAGGAAAATTCCTTCCCGACCCCAAATATGGCGATCAGTAGAACCCCGAGCATACAGGCAAGCTCTGGGGTGCAACGCTGGGGAGCTGGAGGAATTGGCTGGAGCCTCTCTATTGTTAGTTCGTGAGTGGCTAGGAGAAGCATTCATGTAACTCAGCTGGCTGTGTGAGTGCAGGATCTGGAGGGGCTTGCAGCTTCTCACAGCGTCACAGTGTGAGAGGGCGCTTGGGTTGGTAAGCCAGAGGGCTCAGCGGTACCCCAGTTCCAGGTTGCACCCCAGGGAGAACCCATCACAGAGGTACCCCAAGAGTCCACAAGTTTTTCCCCATTTCATCTGCTGTATAGGAGAAACATGAGAGGTCCCCTTGATCACAGAAACTCCTGGGAGCGTAGCTCTGAGGCAGAGGGGAAGCTGGTGGCTGAATATGTGCAAAGGGCTGGGGAGGATTCAAAACCTGTGGCGGGGATAGTGCAGCAAAACCTCACAAAAAGCCAAGCAGCTCCAAAAGCACAGTCTGATCATAACCCTTGTGAGTGGGGATTTGACGGGGGTGATCTGGGGTGAGTCCCTAAAGTTCACAATGCAGAACGCAGGGAAGGGCCCTTCGGAGGTGGGAGGAAGGGTTCATGACCTTACCTTCAGCATACAAAGGCCCCGCACCAGGGCTGCACCTCAGACTGTGATAGAAACAGGTTCAAAACATATCACAGCCGAGAAGCCTTTGTAACCGTGACGTCCTGTGCAGGGCAGGATTCTCACAGCCCCTTGCCTTGGGAGCTGAATGCCACGGTGACACCTCCCCCTGGAGCACTGAGGGATGTGAAGAGTTAACCCCCACTGACAAGCAGATGTTCTGGCTGTGCTGCGAAGGGACTGGCAGGTATTTTCCAGCAGGCCAGGATCTGCCTCATGAAATGGTCCATAGCTGGATACTGCGGGATCGCAACCTGCACTCAGCAGAGCCCATCGGTCAGCTGGGAAAATGTAGGAGCAAACCCTTAAGGAGATCAAAAGGATCTTGGACATGGGGATAATTGCAGAGTCAGACGGTCCCTGTGTTTCTCCAGTTGTTATGAGTATTAGAGCATTAGTAGCTCCCACCCTGAGACCAGGGCTCAATCCCCAACCAATGCAGAGAAATCAAATTTCTGTACAGCTAGACCTGGGAGAGCAACTGGGGGGAATTTTTTGCTAACATTTCCTAGAACAGACGAAGCCTGAAAATGCAGAAGGGATTTTGCAAGAGAGAAATTAGGATTTGGCCAGGAATAATTCCCTGGGTCCTATGGAAAGTTATTTCCAGTCTGAAGAGCGTTTGTGTTATGGACAACCTTACCAGCACACTTCGCCTTATAAAAAGAAACCAGATTATGGAATGAAAACTGTTGAATGTATGTTATTCATTAAAAGTGCAGTAACCATTTCAAAAGGAATCTAATCCCCAACTAGATTAGAACAGAGCCCTAGACGTATTTCCTCATACTCTGTATTGTTGAAGTAGCGTACGTTCATCACAGGAATTGGAATGGCCGACCTAGCCGGTGTTATGACAGGCTGGTTTAGGTGAGTGCAACAAGAACTTGGGACACTCTATACTGGGTAGCAATGAACGTCTGTAACGCTTTGCATGGCGTATGGGCAGGCGGGGTTCTCAGGCCCTACCCAGCAGATGGACCAGAGGAGGCTAGCGTGAAATCAGAGCTTTGGCCAATCTGACCATCTTTCCTCATTAGACTGTAGTGACTTCCAGCTACTGCTCATCTCCAGATGAAATACCATACAACACCCGAGGCCTAAGGCACACACACACCAGGAGAAGGAACAGATACAGATTTTATTTTGTACAACATAAAATAAACCCCATTTTCCCAACTGTGGCACATGAAAGAAAACAAACCCCTCCGATACAGTAAAAGTGCGCATAATACTGAAACCAAAGGGCAGGGGAGAGCCGGCACAGCTGTGCAGGCTGCTTACAACAGATGGAGAGGAACAGAACGCTTCAGATTAATCCTTTTATTAACAAAAAATAGTGTTAAGACAGTCGTGTGTAGAAGTAGCAAAGTACACAGAGGCTATGGGGAAGGCTGCCAAGCTGCTCTTCGGACTGGTTTATAGGAAGGGTGGGCGAAGACAGGGCTGGACCATGAGTCACCTTTACAGAGAGCCCGGCAGTGCAAGGCATCCGGAAGAGGACTGTAAATTCAGTAGGATACCACAGGACCCATAGGTGCACCACAGAGGAACCCTCCATTTCTCCAGTTGGTGGGAGCATTTGGGGCCTCAGTCCACCCGAGATGCACGTGAATAGCCCCACTGACTCGGATGGAGCTACTCAGCTGCATGAACCTGAGCATGTGCAGAAGGAATCTGTGCAGAATTGGGACCTTGGGTTGTCTTTCAAAGTTCCTCAGGACTGAACCATCCTGGACCAGCCATGAATTGACAAACTGGCTCTCTGCAGCTCCCCGCACGTCAGGACTGCCCCGACTGAGTGCAGAGCTATTTCTGAACTGTTTTGATGGTGATGGAGATCAACTGAGGCAGTCTCAGCTGAGTCCAAGCTGGTTCCGCTCGTCTCTGCTCCATGCTGGAAGGCACCAGTGCCCCTTGCCCATAGCCTCTGTGTAGTTTCCTCTATGTACAGTACAGTGGTATTTGTAGACAACGCACCCCACGTTCCCATTTCCGCGGGGTGGGTTGCAGCATGCTCATGCAGGTGTTTGTTGGCCAGGCTGCTAAGGAAAGAAGTGTTAGCAAGTCCTTGTAGCCGGGTGAACTCACGGAAAAATGGAATCACTCCTCCTCCTCCGGCTGGGCAGCGTGCGCTTTGCAGGAGACCAAGCCGCCAGACTGGCTCTTGGATTCGAGACCGCATGGTTGGTAGGGTGGCTCCTGTCACTCCTTGACTGTCAAGCCTCTGCCCACCAGCCAGGAGTGAGACCAGCCCTTCCAAAGACAGCAACTGGATTTTTAACCAGGTGCTTCTCCCATCCCGTTGCACCAGCCAGCACCAGGAGCAGCAGCAGCTCCAGAAAAGGCGGCGTCTGGCAGCCTCTCTGCTCTCCCCGTGAGTGGCCTTTTTCAGCTAACCCCAGCACCTCGCTCAGATGGGTTTTTAACACGGCGGCAGGGAAACAATGAAGGAAGCAGCCAAGCCTGCCAGTAAAAGCAGAGGACATGGACATCCTGGCATGGTTCGTGAACCCCAGACACAGCAGGGTCAGGGGTGGAGTCCAGTGTGACAGACAGTACGTGATTCAAGGCACTCTGTTGCTCATGGTTTGTTTTTTATTTCTTAAAAAAAAAAAAAGATAGCGGAGACTGGGCTTGCACTAAACCACTTCTCCCTCCCCTGGTTCCCAAGAAGAGAGCGGTGCAGAAAGAACACAGGTTTCACTGGCCTATCAAGTTCCCCAGCATGCAAGGACTTGCTGACTTTTGGTTTCCAATACACTATTACAAGCCTCAGAGGGTCACTACTATGGAGTTACTTCTTTTGTCCTGGATTAGCCAAAATGACTGCTTGGCAAGCAGGTCATGTGATCGCATGACATCACAAGCAGAACCTTTCGTTTTAAAAAACAGCCTCAGACCTTCACCCACCTCACTTCTTTAGAGCCCTGTAGACTGAAAACAAGAGCCATCCGTTTGGCTGCTGTAATAGGCCCAAGGACGTACATTTCACAACTGCAGAAGAAACCTCAAAACGGGAGAGATTGCCATACAGAAAAGTCACAGATACAAAAAGAACCCCCTTTCCCCATCCTAATTTCTTTAAATAACTATTGCAAAAAGGAGACCTGGCCGCTCTGGGCCCTGTGTCTCCCAATACCACACAATCCAACGAGGATACAAACTGGAAGAAATTATTCCATTCAATACTGTTTGGCATGATTGCATTTTATTTAGTCTATCAAATACCTACCTGAAAAACCCAACCAAGCAAGAAATAAGAAGCCGTTCTCCTTCGATTTCACGAATACCTCTGAGAGCATTTCATAGCTGCAGGCTTTGCCCCCTAATGGAACACACCCCAGTTTGAACCAATCCCCCCAAACAAACCTCTGTAGTTGGATGAGGTTATTTCACTCTCTCTTTGCATCCTACAAAGGCCAGGAGCTCACACTTGACTGTGTAAACCCCACAAAGGCAGAGGAGATGACAGTTCCCAGTGCAAAGCAGGGACTGGCTTAGGTTGGGTTCCAGTCCAGTGGCATGGTCCAAGCCAAGCTAAAATGAATGCACAGGAAGGGCAGGACATCCCTATTGGGTGAGAAGAGTTAAGGGTGGCAGAGAGGTCTCGGCTTGCAAAAGGGAGCCTGTGAAAGTCAGCAGAAATGAGATACTCCTTCCAGTGGTTATAAGATTTCAGAGAAACCTTTCCCGTTACCCTTAACTCAGCCTCCCGCCCAAAGGCAATTAGTCCATGGAGGAGTCAAATCCTAGAGGTCCTTCATGATTAAAAACTGGGCAAGCGCTTCAGGATTTGGGCCGTCTAGATTTAGTTTTTCATTTTTAAACACACTTCATTCACCCAAGTTCTAAGTGTTCTACAATTTGCTCTTTCATCTAGTAGCAGAAAGGAAATCCATTTTTTTCTTTATCTAGTGTGCAGAAGCACCCCGAGGCCAAACACTGTTGGGATCTCCATCAAGGACGGTCCCCTACCTTGATTCAGAGAGCTTTCAATGGGTGCCTTCCTGGCAAGTTCTCTACAAATCCATCCTCCCTGCTCCCCACCTCTCTCCTTTCAAGTCTTCCTTTGATGCCCACCGGCCAACTCTCACTAGCTGCCCCAGCTGTCTCTTTGCAGGGGCAAATTAGCATCTGGACTGCTGAGAAGCAGCCATCTAGAGAGAGGAGAGTCTCTGCCCATAACATCAGCAATGAGATCAGCTGTCTAACGGCTAGGACAATCCCTTCACCAAAGCCTGGCAACTTCCAGCTAAATGGCTAGTTGCTACCACAGCTCAATTCCGAGGCGAGGATGAGCGGGGAAATTTACAATGAACCTGGAAAAGCAGGACCTTACCCAGCCGCGGGCCACCACTTCCCAGTCATCAGAACTTGCCTTTGCAAGAAGCCAAGACTCTTACAAGGACAGCTTGTTGCAAGAACACGCCTGGTGGAAGAGATAATGGAGGCAACATTTGCGGGGGAGGGACTGGGGTGGGGAGGTAGGTTGTGGTTCTAGACTAGAGAATTCCCCCTTCCCTCTCCAAACCCAGGTGGGATTGGGATGGAGATGGGGAAGGGGTCTAAGCCACAGGTTCTGCAGATTTCTTAGCTGCCTTTGGCATGGCTTCTCTTCATTCGGTCCTATCAGTCAGTCCTAGAGCAAGACACTGCCCCTTCTCACGGGAGTAAAAAGGCAGACACCAGGCTTTAAATGGAGGTTCCCCCTCCTCTCCGTTCCTCCCACTTATTGAGACTAGCTCCCAACCAGCGTTAACCACTGGTCAGTCTCAGAAGCTTCCAGTCTGCCAAGACCCTACATCAGAAGCACCCAGATGCTGCTTCTCCCTCTTGATGTTTCCAATGGCTTTAAAATCCTCTGCTCAGCAAGAACTCTTCTCAGCAGGCTCCATTCCTAATGGTTTGAACCCAGCTGGCTGTCAAAAAGCCAAGAACCGCCCCACACCCCTTCCTCTACTCCCCCATCCCCTCCCTTTGCCAAGCTGGAACTTTCCCAGTCACCGATTGTGCCCACACCCAAAAGGAACTGATTGTCTGGTCAGCATTTTGAACCAGATTGTACAAAATAAAGAGACACTGGAGCCTCCTCTGGGAGAGCGATTGCCGGGCTCCAAGAACGTTAAAAAAGGAGACGTTCACCCGGGTGTTTCCAAGCTTGTTCCGGCTGGGCTCAGAATGGGGCGGCTCGTGTGAAGACCACCCCACTCCATAGGGTCCAGCCAGGGCTGAAGCTCACAGGCTAGTGTCATTCCACTGGGAGATTGGTCGAAACATGCAGCTTTGCCTTCGGCCTGTGGCCACGATTGGTTGGGCTTTGTTCTGAAGTTATGATTGGTTTTAAAAAAAGAGCAGCATTTGGTTTGACCATGAGGAGAACCGGGCTGGAAGCCTCCAACATAACCAGGGGCCGGTTTTCCTTGTAAATCCTTTTCATCCGAAACTTTTAAACAAAAAGAAGTTTCCTTTTCTCTCTAAACATGATTGGCCGGCAGAACCAAGTACCCCCACTTGGCCACTGGTCAGGTGGGGTCACAGACCGAACCCTGTAGCTCATTGTGATTGGTCGGGGATCTGTCACAGCGAGGCCAGCGACAGCTATCCGTCTCTTGAAACCTGATTCTGAAATGAAAGCTAGAGGACAGAGCCCAGAGCGTCAGTTGCCGCGGTAAACTTGGATCTTGCTGGTTTTCGCCAGCATGTCAATTATGTGCGCCTCAAAGTCCGCATCGTGCACCCCGGTCTTCCGGAACTCCCCTGCATAGCGATTGTTCTCCCAGTAATGGTGCCAGTTGCCCCGGCTGTCTGCCCCGAATCCAAAGACATTCACCTGCAGCCAGAGAGGGGGAACAGCAGTTACATCAAGAGCATCAGAGCTTGGCAGGCGGAGATGCTGCTTCTGGGCAGGAAGGAGCACAGGGCAGGAAGGTGCATTGTGGGTTTTTCTGCCTGCCTCTGACACATCAGGCATTAGCCAAGGCTCCAGCCTGGGAAATCCTGCACTCCGGTGTAACATGGTACATTACAGCAGTCTGCTCAGGGAACCCTTGCTGCGCACCAATCTGGAGCCCAGGCATTAGGAGTTGTCATACTGAGATAGGTGCGGTCCATCGGACAGACAGAAGTTGATCCCACAACCCCGGACGTGCTAGGCAGGTCAAGAGCACGGCCTCGTGCTCTAGTTTGGTGAGGAGTGGGCTGGAATTAAGATTGGGTCACAGTTTATGGGCACCAGCGTGTTACGTAACACTGGGGGGGGGGGGGGGGGGGAAGGTCTCTGGCCTGGGTCATGCAGGAGGTCGGACTAGATGATCACAATGGCCCCATCTGACGTGGGATCTCGGAAAGACGACCGTTTTTGGCTGTATTTTGCCTGAACGAAGAGATTCTAAGGGACGGCTGGGGAAAGGTACCAAGCGGCACAGTGGGCTTCAAATAAACCCCAGGAAGAAGCTACCCGAGTCCAAAGCAGAACCCTTAGCCCAGCCTAGCCTAGGATGCCCTGCCACCACTCCTGGCAAATCACCACCACTCCCAGAGGGAGCCAACGCTTTTCCCAGAGTAAGGAAGCCTGCAAGGACTTGGATTGGCTTTTTCAGGCCATTTCAGCACGAGATGGATAGACAGTAGCAGCAAACCGCTGTCTAGGAGACAGTCGCCATTGGCAACTGTGGGCAGACTTCGGCAATGCTGTGCTCCCGTGCAGGAACGCTAGGCATGGTACCAGCTGCACGAAGCTGGCTAGGACTGAGTGTTACTGGCCAGTGCGTCTCTTGCCAGCGTGGTGAGGAGGCGAGTGCAGGGGAGGGCACGTCCTATGGAACCCCAGATCTCTGGCTCTGCCCCAGCGGCCTTACCAACCATTCCTGAACCCACCTCATCGCAAACGTGAAGCGCGAAGAACAGCACTAGCATCCCCGTGGAGGGGTATCGCCCGTGGTGCTCGGTCCACCTGTCGTGAATGTATTTGAAGAAGGCTGGGTTGTAGATCTGCACCTGGAAGAAAGCCGAGGTCCAGAGGTCAGGCTGTGTAAATGCTCCCCAAAACTAAACACAGGGAGGGGAGAAGCACACGCACAAGTAGCTCAGGAGTGTAGGCTGGTCTAGAACCTCCCTCCTCTAATGGTCAGAAACATTCTTCTAATTTGGGCATTGCAAAGTCAGTCCCCCATTGCTTGGTTGTGCAGGAATCTGGTGCACTCTCCCAGTACTGACCAGCTCCAGGCCACCCCTCTCATGGGGACACAACTGAATGCAAGATCAGCTGTGGGACCAGCAGAACATGGTGCAACCTTTGGAAGAAGGCAACCCCCGAACCACAAGAAGTGAAGAGTCTGAGAAGTTCACGGTACCCGTTGGCGGGAAGATACAGCAACGTTCACTGGCTTCTAGCTACCCCAGAGCCCACGCAGCCTTGTCTGCTAGGGATGAAGCTGTTGGACAAAGACATTCATTTTCCAGCCAGGGCTGGAACGGTTGCCCACGCTCTCAGTGCTGAAGAGCCAAGGCAGAGTTAAGGGAAACGCTCCAGAGGGGAGCGGGAGTGGGGGTTTCTCTAGCCAGCGGATGCTGAGCAGGGTGTTCTGTAGCCCCCCTACAGTCAGGGCTGGCCTAAGAAAGGGAGCCTGGAGCCAGCCTTACCTTCTCCTTGTCCACGCGAAGGAAGGGCTTCACAGGCGCATACGTGCTGGAATAGCAGAGAGGCAGGTTATCTCCAAGGCCACACAGCACTCCACAAGGCATTACCATGAGAGGGTACACACAGCAGGGGAGAGGT
Source organism: Terrapene triunguis (assembly GCF_002925995.2). Classification (NCBI taxonomy): domain Eukaryota; kingdom Metazoa; phylum Chordata; order Testudines; family Emydidae; genus Terrapene; species Terrapene triunguis. Next base: position 1,565,665 of record NW_020664517.1, on the reverse strand, counting down.
CAGTCATTTGCGGCCCCATTCAGGAGGGTCCTGCACCCTGGTCCCACTGACATCAGGAGCAATGCTCAGGTGCTTAAGGTTACATACATGCCTAAGTACCATCCTGAATCGGGGCCTTTGAAGCAGGGATCCAGGCTTGCCAAGGTCCCCTTCTGCCGGGTGGTGAGGGGGAACTGCCAATGCACTCCTCCCTCCCTGCCCAGCAGCTGGGTCCCGCTGGGGGGAGACAGACAGACCCCCCTTTACAGATGGGGAAACAGAGGCCCAGAGAGATTACGCATCCCCCCCACACCCCATTTCCTTTTATTTTCCCTGCATTTACCTTCCAGTTACCTTGGCAATGGCTTCTCATTCTAGTATTATGGGATAGTGTTAGAAGGAGGTGCCCTTCCGAATACTTAGGTACCTCAGGCAGTACCACACCTTTCCCCTGGAGGGCAGCAGTGGGGGGGCCCTCTGCAAGTGATCCCTTCCTTCCCTCCCTGCATTAGGAATGGCGCCAATTCACTCTGTGAGTAGAGCAGCGAGGGCGAGTTACCAGCCCGTGCGGGCATCTGCAGAGGGTGGCAGGCGGGTGTTACTGCAACACTGACAGGCGCATGCTCTGCTCAGCATTAAACAAGCTTGACGGGGAGAGACAAGAGCTGCTCAGAGTCTCTCCAGGGCCCCCTTCGCACAGTAGGCGTTAAAGGGTGCTGGCTTAGGGACCGTACATTTCCACTGCCCAGTGGCCTGGTGCCCCAAATTAAGTAGGCAGATGCTGTAATTCTCTCCACGCCAGTCTGGCTCCCAGTCAAGCCACCGGCTCTCACCCACTCCGCCCTCCTGCCTTCCAAGACAGTTTAGCTCTGGCGAACGCTACTAGCCCCGCGGATCTAAGTCCCTCGTTCCGAACACGGAGCAGGGCCTGGCCAGCTTCCCCAGCACTACGTCCTACTAGCAAGTCTCCTCCCCCACCTCAAGGGGCTGCCACTCGGGGAGTGCCCTGGGCACTTCTGAATACCACTGAGAGCTGGACAAGATGCTTATTTAGGGCCTGATCCTTTGCCCAAGGAACCAATGGCAACATTCACTACTGGCTTTCAGTGGTGCAGGATCAGACTCTGAGCAGAAGCCATCAGAAGATGGTGGCTTCTGTTCATTCCCGGCCCCGCACTGGGAGCCAGCAGCCAATGGGGACAGGCTCTGTGTCCCCCGCGTGGCGCCAGAGGGGCTGGCACACAGCATCTCCGAGCTCGCCGGCCAAAGGCCAGGCAGGAGGAGTGTTTCTTCCCGCAGCCTCGCCGGCTACTCACAATCTGATCTGCCCGGTCGACAGGGCACTCGTGATCCACAGCAGGTCCAGGGCTTTGAAGGGCACCAGCACGAAGCTGACGTTGGCAGGCAGGTTCTTGGCACTCTCTGGGTACATGAAGTGATGGGTGGTCCTGCCCCCGACGTCGGCTTCAAACCCCACCGTGGGGGCCTGGTTCATTCTGCAGAGAGAGCAACCGTCTCGTGACCGTCAGGTCATTTGCACAGAACAATTGGCTTGGTTAGACACACAGGGCAGCAATCCTGATTCAGCTAGGTACACTGTGTATGTGCTTCGTAATCAATGCAAGGAACCCTTTCCATTCCCTCCCCCGCTGGTCAGTCTCCAGCCGCCGCGCTGCATTCATCGAGAGCCTCAAATAAATGCAGAGCCGTCTCCTCTTCTCTTTAAAGACATCCCAGCTATGGTCCTGCAGGGTTCAGAACTGCACCGTCCCGAGCCAGCACACCTCCACCTGCGCCGCTCAGGCGCACAGCCAGGGCCGAGCTGCAGCCACGCCAAACACCCACAGCAGCCTTTGAACATCCCCGGGAGTTTGGGGAGCTGAGCAGCCAGCCCTTAGCTGTAGCTGTAACAGTGGCAGTGGGACAGACAGAAGCAGGACTGCAGTCCAGCAAACATGCACCCAACGCCGCACGGGAACGCTGCTTTTTAAAGCCATGGATTTCCACTTGGGGGCAGGGACTAGCTCACGGTTGGTGTTTGTACAGCACCTGGCCCAGTGGGGCCCCAACCTCAGCAAGTTCTAGGAACAGGCCCTGCCAGACCGGACCAGGCCAGGGATCCATCCCAGTGGAGAGCAGCCTGTGCTAGATGCTTCAGTGGAATGAGCAAGAGACCCAGCCCCAGGGAACGCGTTTCCCAACTCCCAGTATTCCCCAGTGCAGACTAGCTCTACGGGCCAGGGGAAGTGACCCTGGGAATTTAAAATCCCCGACAAAGACTGGCTGAGTTCTAAATGAGGGCAGGGCAGGGCAGGCCTACAGAGCAATCTGAACTCCTTGGGAAGATGGCCCCAATCAAACAAAATGTGGTAAATACACCCAAATGCAAAGTTATACACCGAGGGCCAGGACTGCAAGGAAGCCAGATGGGAGACTGTGCCCTAGAAAGCAGTGACTGAAAAAGATTTAGGGGCCACATGAGCTCTCGTGTGATGCTGTGGCCAAGAAGGCTCGCACGATCCTTGGATGTACAAGCAGGGAAGTAGTGGGTCGGAGCAAGGCAGTGATTTTACCTCTGAACATGGCATTGATAGGACTGATACTGGAATCGTGCGTCCAGTTCTGGGGTCCACGTTTTAAAAAGGATGTTGAAAAATGGCAGAGGATGCAGAAAAAGAGCTGGAGAAGACACCGTAGAGCGAGAGAGTTAGAACTCTGTCTGTTCAGCTCGTCAAAAGGCTGATTGCAAGGTGACTAGATTAGCGTGCAGGTACCTTCACCGAGAGAACATCCCTGGTACTAACAGGGTCTTTAATCAAGAGGAGAAAGACCGAACGAGAACCACTGGCTGGAAGCTGAAGCCAGACAGAAATTAGGCACAAATTGTTCCCAGTCAGGGTGACTAGCTGGTAGCAGTGGGTTCTCCATCTCTTGATGCCTTCAGATCAAGGCTGAATTCCTTTCAGGAAGATCTCATCAAAGTCAAGTTATGGGGTTTCATACAGGGCTATCTGGGTGCAATGTAATGGCCTGTGATCTAGCTGATCTAATGGTCCCTTCTGGCCGTGAACGCTATTAATATAGGAATCAGCAGTCATGACGTCACGTTTCTCTTGTGATTTTGCTCTCTTCCATCATCCAGAGCTCCTTGCTGCACTGTACCACATCACCCAAAGTGCAAGCTGCAATTCACCACTACGTGGCAGCAGTGAAGCAGGAATTGGACAAGGAGCCCAGGCTGCACGCGTTTCTGGCCTGGCTTGCGGCCTCAGTAGTGAGCATCCTTTCCAGGGTGCAACTGTCCCCAGTTCACAGACAGATGGAACGTGACTAACCCCATATATGTTCTATTACACATACACACACACACACACACACACACAAGACAGGAAACGCCCCAATTACAGGTGCCTGTGCAGCCTCCCGTTAGCCCCTGGTGCTGCTGCCTGGCGATGCAGGTTTTAATGACACGACCACTTTCCGTGCAGCACGCCTGGCTCATTTTGTGCCCAGGATGGGGCAGTGCTCAGATAATGAACAGCTATGGACAGTTCTGACTGCGATCCACAGGCCAGTAACCACTGCCCCCCAAACAGTGCCAGAGGCTGCTGGCACGGTGACAGGAGTTAGCATGGACCCCTGATCGAGCCATTGCCGGGGACACACAGGCCAGCCTGGAGAACATTCTCCGTGAGCTTCCCTGAGGCTGGGCAATTAGAGACAGGGCAGCAATAGAGGAGTTTGTCAGCGTCAGGAGCTGGTTTCTGGAGCAACATCCTAACGGAAGGATCGATACTATTCCGCTGGGGCAGTGAGACTGCAGCGAAGGTGGAGCTGGAACAATTCCTGCCTCCTGCAGCAGCTGCTGCATTCCGGCTCCAGCCCCGCTCTCGGCTAGCTATGTATGGGTAGGGCCCTACCAAATTCACGGGCCACTTCGGTCAATTTCATGGCTGTAGGATTTTTTTTAAAAAATCATAAATTTCATGATTTCAGCTATTTAAAATCTAAAGTGTCACGGGGTTGTAATTGTAGGAGTCCTGACCCAAAAAGGAGTTGTGGGGGGATCACAAGGTTATTGTTGGGGGGGTACTGCCTTCAGAGCTGGGCAGCCACAGAGCAGCAGCTGTTAGCCTGGCGCCAGCTCCGAAGGCAGCACCCAAAAGCCGCCGCTCTGCGGCCGCCCAGCTCTGAAGGCAGCGCAGAAGTAAGGGTGGCAATACCACACCCCCCTAAAATAACCTTGCAACCCCCCTGCAACTGCCTTTTGGCTCAGGACCCCCAATTTGAGAAAGGCTGGTCTCCCCTGTGAAATCTGTATAGTATCGGATAAAAGTAACAAGAGACCCAATTTCCCAGGGGGAGAGCAGATTTCATGGTCTGCGATGCGTTTTTCCATGGCTGGGAATTTGGTAGGACCCTACGTATGGGGCAGGAAGAACAGCTTGATTTTCAGACACCAAGCTGAGCTGGCAGTTCGAGCGAGTTTTGTTCTGGCTTAGGTGAGCGAACAGCGTCTGCAAGTCAGAGGGAGAGTAAACAGCAGCCAGGCATTTCTACAGCACCTTCCCTCCCAAAGGCTCCTGGGGGCTTCACGAACCTTTACACGTGCGGTGCAGCGCCACTCAGAGGCAGCTGCCACAGGACAGAGGATGCTGGGCTGGCAACATCCTGCCTAAGAGTCGGGTAGAGCAATGCACACAGCGAGGGCTGATTCTGGTCAATGAGGCTGGGTAAGCCTCTCCACGGAGGAAGATCGATGGGACCAGTTATCCAGGCCGACTCTCCGCTGCAAGACTGGGCTGGCATTTTGGGGAGAGGCACATTCCTGATCACAGCCCTACTTCAGAAGTTATTCCCAGAAAATTACACTGCACAATCTCAGTGCCTAGCACCCGACGCTTGCTGCAGAGGAGCCTGGAGGCACAGGGGTGGCCTCCCATGACATCCAAGGAGCCCGGATTGGTCTCAAAGCCCTCACCTGGGTTCGGATACTTTTGGAGCCATAATTCCCCATGGCTGCGAAGCTCCAGTGTTTTTGAGAACCCTGGGTCAGCATTAACTTAGACAAGGACCTCTCCCTGCAGCTGAACGTTCCCAGCCCCACTCAGAGTCAGGGCGACATCTTCTCCTGCCCCCCACTTCCCTGGCAGAGCAGCAACTCCACGTGGGAAGCCGGTCCCCAAGGGCCTCCCTCCTGCATATAGGAGACCCTGGCCCAAATATTCCCTCCCTGATCCAGTGCAGTCCCAGGGCCCCCAGAATCCAGCCTCTGCACAAACACAACCCGCCGCGTGCCAGCAGCCACAGGGCCCGGATTTATGGACTCCTGTGTCGGAGGGTGAGCTCCAGCGGGCAGAGGACAAAGCCAGCAGGAGCGATCACAGCGGTAAGACAGCAAAGACAACCGGGCTGCATCCAGATGAACCGCTCGCCAGCTTACGACAAGTGGGCGTTCCTCCTGCTAGCTGCGAAGGGAAGCGGGGAGGAGAGTCTATGACAGGGCCAGTGATGCGGCCCTAGCTACGCCGTGGTGCGGAGCCAGGCCTGGCCAGGGAAGGGGTTGGGGAAAGGGCGCGGGGAAGGGAGGAGGGTGTCGAGGTGTCTGACAAGGGCAGGGGAACAGCCAGGTGTTCTAGCTACTGCTCAGGGTCATCTAGTGACCAGCACAAGGACACTGATGAAAACGGACAGCGAATGGCTGATCCACCTGGACCATTCCACCAAAGCTCTTGGTAAGAGGCCTTCGGCTTCCCGAGAGGGGAAACCAGCATGCAGAGGGGGTGCGCAGCAGTGGGGTCTTCAAAAGGGTCCAACTGACTTAGGAACACCAGCTCCACCAGGACTTGTGCTCCCCAGGTGATTCAGAAGATCTGAACCCCTGTCCCCCAGAGAGTCAAAGGGCTCTTGGGCCTGTGTGGACAATCGCACCCGGCCGTTCTGATTTTTGGAGCAAAGAGCGTGGATCAGGAGGCAGCTGGGCTGGAAAGCGAAGGCCGGATGGAAGGAAGGTCCTCCCAGCAGGGCTAAACATCCTGGAGGCCAAAACACCCAACCACTGTCTACCCCGCAGCCCCCACCAGTGCTGCCACACACAGCAAGTGAGATATCCCTGGTCCCTCTAGTGCAGAGATGGGCATCGCAGCGGGGAATCAAGAAGGAAGGAGGTGGGAGACCTCACCATGAAGGTGGATGAGCCAGTGCCAGATCAGCCAGCGGCCTCCTGCACCGCCCTGGCCAGGGGATTTCCGCCAGCGATTTCGGCAGTCAGCTCAGCTTGTCGTGGGGTCTCGAACCCTGGACGTGTCTCTACTGGTGATCCTGAACATTGCAAGTAGCCGACTCTTTCCTCCCTGCGCCTGCACTGTGCCACCAAAGCATGCTGGGAAACCTGCCTTCCCACCCCACCCCATTGGGGGAGGCCATGGGGAAGCTGGGTACACAGAGATTTTATCGTTCCACTGTTTCAATGATCGGAAACAGAAAGGTCTTTAAAAGAATGGAGAAAGATTGTTCCTCCCACCACCGCCATTTACTAACCAGGGCCTGAGTCCTTGGCTTGAGCCTCCCAGTCGGGCTGAGAGCGAGGATGGGGAGCGGGGAGCAGCCGCCTTCCCTTGGAGCTGCTGGGCTAGGGACTCAGCCCTGGCCCCACACCTGGGCTTGTGGAGCTGGCGTTTCCCAGGTTGTGAACCTGGGCTGACAGCTGCTGGACGCGGCTCTCACCGTCATGCTGAGACCTCTGGCTCGGGCCTGCAGCCACGCTACAGAACAGGGCTTGGACCAAATCCCAGCAGGACTCGGGCTCTGACTCACCTCCTGGCACGCTCCTATGGCCTGTGATTCGTGTGTGGATGGAAGGGGGTGTGGGCTCAAACCTGAGTCACAGCCCAGGCTCAGTGTGCAGTGTAGACATACCCAGGGAGGCTGCGACCTGACACGGCACGTGCTAAACACTGCAGCCGCCTCTCTGCACACCCCACTCCCTGCTTTCCAGGGCAGGTCCCAGCCTGGCTGTCCTGCGTTCGTCCCAGAGACAGCCGCTCCCCAGGGACACGACAGCTCCCGACACACACAGCTCTTCCCCTGCCCAGCAGCCACTTCCCGAGACTGGAGTTAATGAAACGAGAAGTCCCGGCCTGGGGAGGGCGGTGGTGGCAGAGGACTCAGCCCGCACAGAGCCAGGCCCGAGAGAGAAGGTGCCCTCTGAGGACTTGGGGGGAAGCTGCTCTGAAATGCAGGGAAGAGCAGCACGTGCGGACAAAGCGCTTCCACCTACTTTGCTCAGACATGATCCAACGCGAAAGCCGGCCCAGCGCTCAGATTGTGCCTCCGTCCGCAGCTCGCCGCCCCACGAGAGCCAGCCGCACCCCCTCCCCAGCGGCGCCGGCCACCCACCTCATGATGAAGTCGTGGCCGTCGATCTCTCGCCCGTAGCCAGAGCCGCGCAGGTTGCCCGAGTTGCCCACCACAGCGCAGCGCCGGCACTTCCCGGGGTCGCGGGAGCCGTAGGGGTTCTCGCCCGGCACGATCTGGAAGAGCTTGGCCAGGACTTCATTAGTGTTGTGGGACTTGAACTGGGGCTGCAGCATCTGCAGAGACACACAAGGGCCAGTGAGACGTCAGGTTTCTATAGCACCCATCTCCATGGCACCCAGCTCCAGCCACCCACCTGGGCTAGACAGTCCTGCTGCCAGGCACTGCTCAGACTGCGCCCATCGGCCTCCGACTGGCAGCCGCTCCTGGGGCACCGGGCAAAGGAGAAGATGGTGCCAGCCTTACCAGCGAGCTCCTGTGGGCATGGGAGCAGCATGAACAGTGCTCCTGGGACAGGACCGGAGCCCCACAGTGGTGGTGGGGGAAATCGGAGGAGAAAGGAAGGGGCAAGATGTTAGAGCAGGGGTGGGCAAACTTTTTGGCCCGAGGGCCACATCTAGGAATAGAAATTGTCTGGTGGGCCATGAACGCTCACGGAATTGGGGTTGGGGTGCAGGCTCTGGTTGGGGGTGCGGGCTCCAGGCTGGGGCCAGAAATGAGGAGTTCAGGGTGCGGGAGGGGGCTCTGGACTGGGGCTGGAGCCGAGAGGTTTGGGGTGCAGGAGGGGGCTCCGGGCTGGAATCGAGGGGTTCAGAGGGCGGGGGGGGGATCGGGGGGGGGGCGGGGGGGTGGGGGGGGGGGGGAGGCTCAGGGGTGCAGGCTCCAGGCAGCGCTTACCTCAAGTGACTCCTGAAAGCAGCGGCATGTCCCTTCTCTGGCTCCTACACAGAGGCACGGCCAGGCGGCTCTGCACGCTGCCCTGTCCACAGGCGCCACCCCTGCAGCCAAGGCCGGCTCCAGGCACCAGCTCGGCAAGCAGGTGCTTGGGGCGGCCAACGGAGAGAGGAGGCATGTCCGGCTCTTCAGCGGCAATTCGGCGATGGGTCCCTCACTCCCTCTCGGAGTGAAGGACCTGCCGCCGAATTGCCGCCGAAGAATGAAGCGACGGCGGTAGAGTTGCCGCAGATCGCGATCA
>NW_020664517.1:1546128-1557074 GCF_002925995.2 Terrapene triunguis | reverse complement strand
CTTGGGGCAGCCAACGGAGAGGGGAGGCACGTCTGGCTCTTCAGCAGCAATTCGGCGATGGGTCCCTCACTCCCTCTCAGAGTGAAGGACCTGCCGCCGAATTGCCGCCGAAGAATGAAGCGGCCGCGGTACAGCTGCCGCCGAAGTGCTGCAGATCACAATCACGGCTTTTTTTTTTTTTTTTTCTTTTGGGGTGGCAAAAATCCTGGAGCCGGCCCTGCCTGCAGCTCCCATTGGCTGTGGTTCCTGGCCAATGGGAGCTGCGAGGGCGGCGCTTGGGATGGGGGCAGTGTGCAGAGCGGAGCCCCCTGGCTACCCCTACGCGTAGGGGCCAGAGGGGGGACATGCCGCTGTTTCCAGGAGCTGAGTGGAGTGGCCCCCACCCCTGCTCCTTGGCTGGAGCACCAGAGTGGGGCAAGGCCCAGACCCCGCTCCCCAGCGGGAGCTTGAGGGCCAGATCCAGCCCGCGGGCCGTAGTTTGCCCACCCCTGTGTTAAAGGAACAGCAACATATTTTCAGTCTGGGCCCAAGACTTCTGTCCCGCCCCGCAACCCCTGTGCCTTTAAAGACAAGGTCAAAAGTGCAAGACCTCGGGATGGTTTGATCCCATGAGCGGCTCACCAGTCTGAAACACAGCTTCAGCATTAGGTGGGCTTTGTTGCAGCACCCAGGGCACACACCAAAAATAGCCCCTAGGGGATTACTCACACTGCCTGGGTCCAACCCCCGGCTGGATAACAAGCCGAAGCAGTTGGCACACGGCTGCCACACATCAGCCACTGCTCCTCCCACTCAGAGTCTCTCTTGCAATTGGGGAAGCCAGCGTGAGCTGGGCCTGGCTGAGATGATGCCCGATGTGCAGCTTGGGTCTCTTAAATGCTTTGAACGGACTGTAAGACTTTGCATTTAAGCGGAATCCTTTTGAGACAAAAGCGTCTCGGAGAACCAGCAGCGTCAGGTTTCAAATTCTTTGCATTTTTAACTCTGCGGTTTCCTTCCCTGTGTCATTTACACTATTTTGGCCTGGTGACACAGGAAGGCGGGGTGTGGTTTTGTCGGGTTTGTCTTCTGAAGATGGAGCTTACGACCAGGATGGCATTATAGGGGTGTCTGTGACCCTTCCAGACCGTGTTCTTATGTTTGAAAGCTCTTTAATGGTGCCGAACAAACAGCAACACAGAATTGACAGACTGGATCACACCCAGACCCCATCTAATCCACGTTCTATCTCCAGCAACTGCAGGGACCCCGCGGTGGGCAGCCATGGGATAATCTGCCCCCCCCACGAGCTCTCCTCCTGGTCTCGAAGCCCATCGTCTTGCAGTTTTGTCCCCGCTGGGACAGCAGAACTGACCTAACGAAGTCACCCCCCTTTCCAGTGCACTGCCCTGCCAGACTCTTTCACACTGGTGTGACAGCAGGCTGGTTTGCCAGCACTGCAGGGGAAGTTGTAATGAAACCCATCGCCAGCCAGACGGAAGAGCGTCGAGAAGGACGGTTCACATAGTGCTGGCGGCCGACCTGGCGCTTCGGAGACAAGTGAGACGATGAGGGACCCAATTCTCACTCACACTCCGCTCACTTCCTTATTCTTGAGTTACACCCGCACACGAGTGGACGCGGGCCCATGCTGCTTAAAAACACAATCACTCTGGAGGGCAGGAGGGTCTAATGGACAGGGCACCAGGCTCGGACTCTGCAGATCTGGGGTCAGCTCCCTGGCTCTGCCACAGACTCCCTGGCTGACCCTGGCCAAGTCTCTTATTTCTCCCCGTGCCGCTGGTTTCCAGCTATAAAATGGGGATAGCGCTTTACTGGGGTGTTAAGGAGGAACTCAGTGTTTGTGGGGCTCGGGTACTGCAGGGATGCGAGTCCTCACAGGTCCCAGCCAGTGATTTTGGTCCACGTTGCCCTGAGAGCATCTCGTATGAAGCACCTGCCTTGTTCTGCCCAGCAGCCGAACGCAGCAGGCTACAGAAAGGGGGCGGAAGGGCAGCTTGGTGTGGAGAGCCAGAGTGCTGGCTCCGAGACCCCCCCCCCAGGGCAGCGGTGAAACATGCTGTGGTGCCGGCCGATGGCTCCAAGCCCAACCTCTCCCATCCCTGCAGAGGGACGCTCTCCCGAACTCCCACCCATCGGCCTGGCCCAAGAGCATCATCGGCTTTTATAACAGCCACTGAAGACCCCCCGGATGGGAACAGTTTGCAGGACCAGCGAGGTCATATGGGAGCCAGTGACTGCAGTGGAGCAGCTCCCGATTCCCATCCCCCCCACCCCAGTGTGGGAACTGTCTCTAGGAGTAACACTGCATCAGGGCAATCGCCCGATGCGCCTGCTCCCGTGGCTAGATTCTGCTGTAAAGCGGCTGTGCTGGGCGCATAACCATCCCGAGGCACTCTCCGCTCACAGGAGACGCGGGCTGGAGTGAAGAGGGTCAGTGCTAACCGAAATTTGGAAGGAACCATCCAGCCGTGCCAGGGAAAGTGAGGAGGACTCTGTCGTCCAGGTGATTAGGGCACTCGCCTTGGATGCGGGACACCAAAGGGAGTAATTTAGACAGAGTGGGATAGCCTGAGAAAGCTCCAGCCCAGAATAGCCCAGTGACCAGGGCTCCCTGCTGCAGTGGGGAAGAGCCAACCTCAAAGCCCTTCTCCACATCAGGCAGTGGGGGAGGGGGGGACATGAACCCAGATCCCCCCCCCCGATGAGTATCCTATGCACGGGACTAAAGCTCACAAGGGTGGGGCCCCACCCCGGCCGTTTTGGGACTTGCTTGCTGTTGGCAAAACGCCTGAAAGTTGAAGCTAAATGCGGGGGTCAAAGGAAACCTTTCGCCAAAGGAGACGTTCCAGCTTCTCCCGTCTGGTGGAAGCGATTCAGGGAACTCGGCAGGAATTCACTAATACTTTGGGTCAGCCCCAAACGTCCTTTTTCAGCAAACAAACCATTCAGCTGAAAACCATCACCCAGCCCTACCCGTTTGCCAACCGCAAATCCAGGGCTAGCGTAGGGAGAGTGGTGGAGGCGGCGGTATCTGTGGGGAGGCGGAGCTTGCCCACTTCTCATTTAGGAGCCTACATTAGTTTATCCACCTTTTTTTTTTTAAAAACGACTAAGCCACTGGAGCAGGGCTCTCGGGGCCCAGAGCCAACATTGGGCTCAACTGCAAGAAGAGCGGGGGGAACGGAACGAGCCCCTCGTGGCCGATCGAGAGCCCACGCACCATCACAACTGACGGGGACGGGCGGGGAGCACAGGGGCTCTCGTGGACTCCCAGAAGGGACGTGGGAGATCCCAAGGATGAGAGCTAAGACTCTCCTTCTGCTAGCTCGGCCTCAACCCCTCCATTAGCAGCTGGGCCAGCCAAGGCTGTGCCAAAGCAATAGCGGCCTCTCCATCACACAGCCCTGGCAAGCTCGGCACAGAGCCGTGCAGCAAGAGGCAGCAAAGGCTGCGAGCCCATGGACAGACAGGGCTCATTACCCAGAGCTATTTGACAAGCAAGGGGCTTCTGTCTCCATGCCACCTCTTGGCCACTAAGCCTGGAACATCAGCTAATGGCCCTGACAGGAGGGGCGGGGCAGGCCCCCCCAGTACAGGCAAGGAGACGAGTGGGAAGAGCAGGAACCCCCCCCCCCCCCGGGTCCTGCTCAGCTCAGGCACCAGGGGACAGGCCTAGCAGGAGAGAGACCCGGTCACCCTCACAGAACAAGGCAGCCAGTTCCCAGACAGCAGCCAGGCCGAGATGTAGGAGGCGGACGCCTCCTTCCTTCTGGAGTGGGGTGTAGCCGCCAGGCCCCACTGCAAGCTAGGCTGGCCGGGCTGCTCTGGGCACAACAAACTTTTGGTCCATGGGGTCCTAGATGCACCGAGCCCCCTCAACTCAGCAATGGCTACACGCACTTGGCACTTCTGGAAGAATGAAAAGTACAAGCTGGCAACTGACAGCTCCCCTCCCCCCACCTTGGCAGCTGCATGTGGGCATCTGGACGGGCAGCAAACTGGACAGCTGGCTTGAAACCCAGAACCAAGGCATCTGTGTGTCAGGGCCCCCGATTTGCCGGTGGCACATGGCACCCAGCAGCAGGGCGGCTGCGGGCAGCAGGGCAAGATCTAAAAAGCCTCGTTTTCACATTGGCATCGCCTTTCCCACGGAAAAGAATCTCTCTGTGCACAGGCAGCAACACCAGCAGCAGAGATCCCCTCACTGCCCTCCATGCCCAGCAATCCCTGGCATCTTAATTGGGTTTCAGGACATCTGCCTCACACCTAACCAGGTGCTCCCACAGCCCCCATCATCTGCATGAGCACCACGACCGTCTGCGCCAGGAACGTGCCAGGATTCTCTATCTAGGGTAACAGGGAGACGGGATCTTTACTTGCTGCACAGTTAAAGCACACGAGACTGGATGCACGTCTCCAGAGCAGAGGGGATCTATCCCCGACAGCACGTGCTAGGAACTGGGGGCCGGGGGAGGCGGAGCCTTCAGCCCACGCAAGCTGACGTTCTCGAGGTGTCCCCTCCCCTCCAGGAATACATCTATCTCCCCGCGAGGTGCAGTTCACTGCATTTTAAGTTGGGGAAACAGAGGCCAGAAGAGTGACTCACCCAAGGCTAGGGAGCAAGTCAGTGGCAGAGCTAGGATGGGAGCCCAGGGGTCCCGATTCTCCCCTGCCGCATGCGCAGGGGTGTGATTTTACAGCTGTGCCGGCAGGACCGAACGGCAGAGCTGTGCTCCCTGGCAAAAGTGACTTGATGAGAGGCGGGCAATGGAGGGTCACGTCCAACTCCCAGCTGTGCTGTGTGCACTAACCACTAGACCGCACTGCTCCCTGCAGGCTAGACACGGGAGCAACCCTACTTCCCCAAACTCCACCCTCTGTTCAGTGCACCCAGCCCCAGGGAAGGCAACGGGGCTGCACAGGGGTCACTGAGGCAGCGCTCAGCCTGGGAGATTGCATGATTAGGGGGGCATGAGCTAGGAGGAGCCCAGCTGGGCTCAGCACCAGCGTGAGCTCATCTCATTACCAGATGGCCAGGGCCCGTTTGATTGGGAGGCCCCGAGAGCCAGCGGAGGCGGCGCCCTGGCAGGCCATTCGCACAGAGACACATTGCAGATTAGACCTAGGCCGCCAGCAGGCTCTGGGCCCCTAGAGGGGAGCGGGTCAGGCATTCGAGCAGGCCTCCCGGGAGGCCAAGCAACGCGGCCTGCCCAGCAGCAGTGCGGCCTCCGGGTGGGCGAGACAAACTGCAGGGACACAGGGGCCGGAGGGGGGGGGGGGCGGGGGGGGGGGGGGGGAGGGGAGGTAGGGGACTCTCTCCCAGCGCGAGTGCTTGAGATCCACCGACCCACGGCCCCCTGGCAGGGGCTCACTCACCATCCACCACCTCTGGACATCCGGCGGGAGGTCCATGTTCTCCTTGGTCCACACCGGGGAGATGTTGCTGTCATAGTGGCTGGTGAACCACGCCAAGGCCCCTGCGTCCTCCGTGCACCTGCGGCAGGCGCACCCCTCCCCAAGGCGCCCGCCCTGGCTGAGGCGCTGCATGCCGGCGTAGCCGGGCACCAGCTTGACCCGGTGGAAGCCGCCTGGGCTGTCGGGGTCCAGGTAGGCCATGCTGGGGTGCGAGTACGTGAAGAGGAGCGACATGACGAACACCAGCAGGAAGGCGGTCGAGAGGAACCAGAACCGCAGGGAGCACTTCATGGTGGAGGGGGGAGAGGAAAGGACCACCCTGCCGGGGCGGGGTCACCGGGTCCACTGGGCTGGCTGCTGACGTGCCAGCCGGCCTGTGCCGACAGTACGCTGCCCACCCTCTCCGCGGCAGCAGGGCATAGGGCAGGCTGGGGGGATGCACAGGGCAGGGGGGAAATACACTGGAGATTGGCACAGCGACGCGTCCGGCTCCCCAGGGGCTCTTTAGTCACCGCAGGTGCAGTCACGGCTCTCTGGACGCCACAGAGCCCAGCTGGGTCCCAGATGCTCCGTTACAAGCCAAGGCGGGGAGCGAGGGAGCGGCTGCAAGTCCGGCTGCCAGTCCCCAAGCCCTGGATTAACAAGCAACAGGAGCCCTGGTCTCTCGTGGGCAAACAGCTCCCCTCTGCCTTGGGCCCCAAAGGGGAGCCGTACTCCTCATCTCCTGCAAGCTCCGCTGGCCTGGGGACGAAGGGAGCAAGTCTTGGTGCGCGCAGACCCAGGGTCTAGCCCCTTGTCGGCCGGTCACCTGCTGCACGACTCTGTCCAGGAGGGGGAAGAAAAGCGCATCTCAGGGGGACTCTGCGCAAGGGGCTAGAGCCAGGTTCCCGCCGCGCCTCGCCCGCACCTGGCTGGCTGCTGCTTTCCATCAGCGTCTCCTCGCAGCTGAGGGGGCCTCGCGGGCTCCGGTTGCCTGGGAGACAGCTGAGCTCTTGAGGAGCTCCACATCTGTAGCAGGGCCCGGGAACAGCTGCAGCTCGGAGGGGGTCTCTCGGCGGTTCCCCCGCCCCCGGACCGTGTGCGCAGCTCCTGCTCAGCCCTTCCACATGCTCTCAGGGACCCCCAGCTGGCGTTCAGCTGCAGCCTCCCTCATGCTCTGCAGAAGCCGGCCTTCCCCGCTGCGTGGGCCTTTCAATAATCCCCTGGCAATCTTCCCCTGCCGCTCGGCTGGAGGAGCTTCTGCTGTGACAAAGCCCTGGAATTGCAAGGGGGCAGGGATGGAGGAGAAAAGAGATTTAAAAAAAACAAAACAACAAATCACTAACAGCAAATAAAAACAAGCTCAACTGCTAAACCCCACAGAGCCGGCCACTGCCACCACGAGCCTAAACTCGGCCGGGGGCAGCTGGAGACCACCTGGGGCTGGTGAAGCAGAGGAGAAGCTAGATGAAGATCTCCATGAGTGGTCAGGGAGAGTCCTGAAACGTGCCCCCTTCTCCCAAACCTCCCCATGCTCCGTCTGAACGGACGTCAGCCTCGTACATGGTACGCCAGGTCCTCTCCGGTGGGAGAAGAGGAAGGGACACCCCTGCCTCTTAGACCACCTTGCATGGGTCTCTTGTTCAATTTGGCACAGTGAGGTTAGAAGTCCCCACGTGAGTCAATCCCGGGAAATCCCCCTCGGACCCTCCATCACAAGAGACATTGCATGGTTAGGTGCAGTTGCTTGGAGAGGCCCAGGGCTTCCACAGCAGGGGTAATGCAAGCCAGGCCGGGCTATGTGGGGAGCTCAGCCCTGAACCAGAAGGGGGTGCTGCAAGGTCAGGACAGAGGCCTCCCGACAGCTGTCTGGGGGAGGAGCTGGTGCTAAGTGGATCATCTCCTCTGTGCAGGTAGGTGCACTGTATAGGGAGCCTCTTGGTGATGGGCCAACAGTCAAGATGAGCCACTCACTGCCTGGAGACCCTCCCCCATGCCCAGACCCCACAGGGCCCGTTGGAGCCAGCAGGCGCTGCTGCCACCAGAGTTCAGGTTAGAGACGTGTCATCAACCTGCACAGATAGAACGCTGCTTCTCTGGGCTAGCTCGCGACCGCCTCTAGAGGGTCAGTGGAGTCCCTGCGGCCCCTGGGAGGTGCTGCTCGGGGCCCGACAGTCAGGGTGGAAAGGGCAGCCATAAGACCATGCTTCTTTAGAGGCTCTTTGATGCCTACCCTCCACGGGTTTGCTGGGACACAACGTGAACCCGCTCCTCACACTCCTCGCCCCGCTCCACCTGGAGGCTGCTCTTCACTGCAACACCCGAGGGACTAGACACACTCAGAAGCAGGCCCTGACCCAGACCCACAGGACTCAACCTCCCATGGCAGCCTCCAAGTCGTGACCCATCCTTGCCAGGAGGAATATCCCTGCCTCTGCCAGGACAGACTGCCTCAGCGCCAGGCCAAGCCAGAGCAGCCACTGGCACAAGCAGGCATGGCGTCGCCGAAGGGCTCTGGTTACGGATCATTCCAGGGAAGGCGCTGCCCATGCACAAAGCAGCTCCGGACTGGCTGAGGGAGGGATGAGCAAAGGTTAAGGTGGCTGCGTGGCTCAGGATTAGCAATGGCGTCTAGGCCCTTTCACTCCTAGGTGGCCGGTTCAAGCCTGGCTCACGCCAGTGGCCACCCCACCTCAGAGCCTTTTGGGTGATCTCAGTCCAGTTCCTCCTGCATTTGAGAAGGGAGCGCTCTCCTCAGAGATGCAGGAGGCCCACGTGCAGCAATGAGAAGAGAAGGGGTCAGGGGCCAATCTGGGACTCTACAGAATTGACCCTCGGTCTTCACCACCACCAGCTTCCTGTGGGCAAGTGGCTTGGTCTATGCCTCAGTTCCTCATCTGTGCAATGGGGACAACAGGCCTGCCCTCCACACATAGGCACATGAACCACAGGGGACGCTCAGATACCATGGTGACAGGAGCAAGGTAGGTACCAGAGGCAGAGGAAGGCTGGGCAAGTGGTGAAGGTACAGGTGTGTGGGAGGGGTTGGGGCATCAGGAGACCCGAGTTCTATTCCCAGCTCTGCCAGTGGACTCCCCCAAAGCACTAGGGATGACTAATTCCCACTCCCCCGCACAGGGGAGGGGGACATGCGAGATAATTTCTATCCGTGAAGTAAATCACTGGTATAATTCATTAGTGTCTTACCAGAGCACCCAGATGCCCCAGTCACGGACCAGCACCCGGCGGTGTCAGGCGCTGTACAAGGATGCCCTTTGCCCCCAAGAAGATTCACCAATGGACCATGCTGGAGGAGTGCAGAGCCTCTGTTAGGCTGGTGTGACGCCCCTGCCTGGGGAGCTCAGCCAGCGCGTATCCAAGCACGGTCCAGAGGAAATGGATGCATTTCTGATACAAGGGACATGTACACAGGGGTGTGTATAGAGCAGGGGTGGGCAAACTATGGGCCAGATCCGGCCCGCCAGCCATTTTAGTCCGGCCCTCAGGCTCCCACGGGGGAGCAGGGTCTGGGGCTTGCCGGGGAGCAGCAGCATGGCCCTCCTCCAGCTCCTACGCGTAGGGGCAGCCAGGGGGCTCTGCTCTGCATGCTGCCCCCACCCCAAGTGCCACACCCACAGCTCCCATTGGCCAGGAACTGCAGCCAATGGGAGCTGCAGGGGCGGTGCCTGCGGACAGGGCAGCATGCAGAGCCGCCGGGTCACACCTCTGCGTCGGAGCTGGAGAAGGGACATGCCGCTGCTTCCGGGAGCCACTTGTGGTAAGTGCCGCCCGGAGCCTGCACCCCTGAGCTTCCTCCCGCGCCCCAACCCCCTGCCCTGATCCCCCTCGAACCCTTCAAACCTCTCGGTCCCAGCCCAGAGCCCCCTCCTACACCCCAAATTCCTCAGCCCCACCCCAGATCCCGCACCCCCAACCAGAGCCCTCACCCCCTCCCGCACCCCAACCCCAATTCTGAGAACATTCATGGCCTGCCATACAATTTCTATTCCCAGATGTGGCCCTCAGGCCAAAAAGTTTGTCCACCCACGTATAGAATTTCATTTCATGTGTTTGCCTACAGGCGGCCAGTAGGGGGCGTATTTATACCTGCCTAGTCTCTTGTGGAAGCAGATGCTTCTCACCTAGCGAACTGCGGTTCCCGTCTGTGAGCAGTGGGCAACACAACCTTTCAGAAAAGCCTCCCCACGGCACTGAGTCCTGCTGCCTCTCGCTTTCCCTGACGCTGGACTGTGCAAGCACGTGGGAGGAGCCTTCTGCGAGGGCCGAGGCCCCGAGCGCTGTCAGAGGCAGAGCCTGCCAAGGCTCGCAGTCAATTGCTCACAAACCCAGCCAAGCAGAAGATGGACAGGACAGTCTTTTCCACTGCATTGCCTG
This sequence comes from Terrapene triunguis, assembly GCF_002925995.2. Lineage (NCBI taxonomy): Eukaryota > Metazoa > Chordata > Testudines > Emydidae > Terrapene > Terrapene triunguis. Next base: position 1,547,282 of record NW_020664517.1, on the reverse strand, counting down.
CCTGGCGGCAGTGCCCAGGTGAGCGGTGCCTCTCTGGATTTCTACCCTAATGCGGCCTCACAGGCTGATTGACTGGCAGCACAGGGAATGTAAAGGCAAGTTCAGAGCATGGGTTATCGGAGACCTATGTTCATTCATTGCAGTGAGCCAGGAGACGCATCCCCCGCACTGCCAGGCCTGGATACCACCTTGGGCAGCCTCAGTCGGTGAGCCACAGCTGGTAAGATTTCGGCTATTAAGGCCTGCCTCCCCTTCAGCCCATGCACTGGCAGGGCAGGAGTGGGCCCTGTGGACAGCCCACCCAATCATCGGGAGCCACGTGACTTGCTGCCAGAGACAAGGTCTGGAATTCCCAGCTGGATCCTGGCTTCCAGGCCCAGAGCAGATGGGATAACGGGATGAAAGCAGGAACGTCCCATGCAGAATGGGAACGAGAAAACCCAGCACTTGTGGGACCTGCCAGTGCTCTCGGTGGCACCTGCGATCACAGCTGTCAACGGGTATCAGAGGAAGGGAGTTTAAGCTCCTTTTCCAGTTCGCCATCTTCACGCCTGCGCGTTCCCGTGCTGAGTGTTCATTGAGGAAGTTCTGATCTATTTCCAGTTCCGGCACTCAGGACTTAGCTGACCCCCTGCTGCTGTGTGTCTGGGACAGGCTGCGTGTCCCACTTGAAATGTTATCCTAAGGTGAGTCACCATAGAGCACAACCAGAACCTGTCCCCTAACGCGCAGCCCGGCAGAGACGGGATTGGAATTCCATGGACCACATCCAGCACGGGTTCCAGATACAATGTGCCGATCAATGGCACTACGAGCTTGGAGGCTAATGAGTTCCCTAGAGTTCGAGCTGGGCCAGCATAACCTTCCTCCACGCTGCACCTCCCACTCCCCAGCAATGGGCCACAGCCCTCCCTAGAGGGATCCACCAGTTTCCACAGCAATCTTGTGCCCTCTGAGCTGAGGCCAACAGCGAGGAGGTGCCAAGGGTGGCATTTGCTGCAAGTCCCTGCATCAAGACCTCACTTCCACGAAATCATAAGCCACCTAGGAGCCAGACAGCCACAGCTTTCCTCCAGGCAGGGCCAGCTTTAAGCCGATTCGGCTGATTCCCCGGAATGGGGCCCCGCGCCTAAGAGGGCCCCGCAACATCCGGG